>NW_017671640.1:56202-181777 GCF_001879085.1 Nicotiana attenuata | reverse complement strand
TATATATATATATATATATACACACACACACACATATTACTAAATCATTTCATTATTTACATCATGGTTAAGTTTCCAAAATACATACACTTTACAATCTAGTGGAACAAGGGTCCAAAATACCACATAATTCGTTGACCTTTCTAATACCCATATACAACCCACATAGTTTCTATGGAGCCTCTAAATAGATACAAATGAGTACTTCAAAAGTACCGGCAACAAGGCCCCGGCTATACCTCAAGTACAATACATAAGGAACAAAAGATGTACGATCCCGAAATAAAATGGGGCTCATTGAGACTGCTGGGAGTAGTATACTGCTAACACTGGTCGATGCCGCCTGCTCTGGAATCACCTGTATCAATTAAAGATATAGCGCCCCGATAAAAGGGACGTTAGTGTCGTCAAATAGCACTATTATGTATAACTAAACACCATCTCATTAGAAAGAACAATAATATAAGAAGAAATAATCATGAAATCAAGGGAAACCTCAAATAACACTACAACATCAAATTAAGGATCACATAAGCTTTCAAGTAATTTTCATAGCTTTAGATTGAGACATCTTTAATATCGATACACCATCATCCACAATACCACCGCGTTCTTACGCGGAGTCCGATCACGACCCAATCGGCTAGGTCATCTCCTTTGAGACATTAACCATAATCACAATTTTATTCTCAAATTCCAGTTTCAACTTTTTTCCAGCACAAGTACCACCATGTGTGCGTGATGTTCTAAACGTCAATACCACACAAGAGAGGGGTGATTTGTGTGGTACCTAATTTTTGCACTAGAAGAACCTGGTTCTTCTAGATATACTTACTATAACTGTTTGCGGAATTAAGAGTGCATAAAATAAAGAACACAGAGATTTTTACGTGGAAAACACCTGGCTCAAAAGGTGAAAAAACCACGACCTACTACTCAGTAGGATTTTCCCAAACTTCCACTAAAATAACTGAGCCAAAAACACATTTACAAACTCTTGTAAACCTAAGGATTAAACTCTAATCCCAGTGTGGTACACAGCCTCAACTGTTGCGACACCTTCAAGTTAACTCCAACTTGAATACTCAATATACCTATTACAATTGCTTCTAGATAAAGCTGAAAGGTACAATATGAAACACCTACTACAATTAAACTAGAAATAAAGAAAAATACAATGGAATTGGTTCTTCACTCTTGGTTCATGTAGCTTCAGATTTGCACACTTGAATCACACATAAATTGCTTGCAAAATTCGCCTAGCTCTTTTGCTCTCAATTTAGTTTAACTTCTGCGTATGTGCAATCACCTGTAAAAGAGAACAATCTTTATTATTTATAGAGTTAGTAATCAGAGTTTGATTAAAACTCGAATTGCTGATCCTTCATCAAATTCGAGTCCTAGAACAACTCAAACTCCAATCCTTTATCCTTGATCCGGATGTAGTTCTCTTTACATAAGGTGACTTCAACTCCTTATCCTATGCAACCTTTTCGATCAACTCAGAAGATATTGTTGCTGATCCTTGAGACTTATCTTCTTCACACGTATGTCACATGTGTAAGCATATCAACACTGTGTCTCACATGATGGACCTGGTTCATGGTTGAGTTCATTTTGTCAATCTTCAAAACTTCATCTGAACTTGGGCCAACAAATTCCCCCTTTTTGATGATGACAAACTCTGTGCTTTTATTGATCAGAGACCCTGTGGAACTCAGCTTAATTTTCACACTTTAATTTAACTTATCATTAAGAACCAGGTTTAATCAGGTTATAAATATCACTTTATTTCAGAATACAAAGTAAAACACAATATCTCTTCCCCCTTTTGGCATCATCGAAAAGTTGCATATTATATGAATCCCAGATGTTAATTAATACTCATGGCCACTGGAGCAACTGCAAGTGAAAACATGATATAGTTAATCAATAATCAACTTCACAAAAAAATTTAACTATTTAGATCAGAAGTATCATATATCAAGAGAAAACAAAGCATATTTTCATTGATTAGGGGGTGTTTCCACATAACAGACCACAAAAAGAAAAACAAACATCCAACCATGAGCAAAAAAATAAAAGTCCTGAATTTGGGTCACTGAGGGGGTTTCTAAACTGGTTCTAGGGCTTGGAGGAACTAGAGGGTTGGGATTGAAGAAGATTGAGCATTGTTTGGAGCATCCCTTCACTCTTTTCTTTTTCCTTTGCTAGCTCATCTTTGAGGCCATTTCTTTCACTTTCCAGTTCAGCAATGCGAGCCTGGAGCCTAGCAATTTCTGCATCTTTTGTGCCACATTCTAGAACCAATGCCCTAACTTTGCTGTTCACAGGAGTCTTCACGGATGAACCAGGTTCAACTGGGGCTACACTTAGCAAATAATCACAAGCCTGTAGAGTTTTGATTCCAAAGTGCTCTTTGCTGGAGGACATCTCCCACTTTTTTAATGGCACATCTAACTTGGCCAAGACAGTTGTCAGTATAAACCCATAAGGTGTGGCATGGGCCTTAGATCCATTGATGACTCTATCCAGCAGCTTGACAATGAAAGCAGGCCAATTAATCTGCTTTCCTCTCACAAGACACTCCAAAAGGACCAAGTCCATGTAGTTAGCAGTATGCCTCCTCTCCTGTCTGGGCAGCAGACACTTGTTCACAAATTCAAAAATACCTTGTGCTACAGGCTTCATTCACTTCATTTTGCACAAATTCTAGCCCCAGGCACTTCTTCAGCAGACTTTGGGTATCAATAGAAATATTCCGAGTGATTTTGGAGAGCAGAAGGGAGAAATCTAGACAAGGCCACCTTTGCTAGTATAATCATCATATCCCTCACAGGGTAATGTCTAGAATTCTTCCCAACTTAGGTGCATCAAAATGCCACCTTTACTCTCTCCACCAAGCTTGTAACAACCCCATTCACCACTGTGGCATTTGCCCATAAACTCTATCATTCTTTTCTTGCAAGTCTGTCATCCAGTTGAAGAACCATGTCCTTCCAACCCTGTTGCTTCAGTGCATCAAACCATTCTTTTCATGCCTGGCTCTCCAGGTCTTCAGAATTCTCCTTTCAATATTTTTTCTTTCTCAAAAGGAAAAATCTGTTCTGCTCTTTCTCAGATTCCTCTTCTTCTTCTTCTCACTCCAAGCTTCTTCTTCTTCAGGAAACTTTTAACTTTGTTTTCCTTTAAACTGCAGACCTGTTCTTTTTTGCTAGGGAGGGTCATGTAGAGATAAGATTCTGAAGAGACTTCTTTGGTAGGATAGGCTTTGGATTTCTTAGGTGTTAGGAGTGGGAACCCCTCAGTTTGTACCTCTCTCCTGATGGACCAGTTCCATCTTGTTCCTCGTCTTCTTCTGCAGCCACAGAACTTTCCACAACTTTAAGCTTTTCCCTTTTCCTTCTTCTTTTTTCTTGCTTGCCTCTAGGGCTTTACTGTAGTTTCAAGCCTCACTTTTCTTACCCCGCTGCTTTCTTTAGTAGCTTTCACCTTTGGTACTGCAAGAGACATATAGGACTAGGAGATTACAACCTTCCGCTCTTCGTTTGTTGGCTTAGAGGCAGTTGGAGCCTTTTGAGAAGAAGCTTTGCGGCTTCTTGGGTCATAGCTTGCTCCAACTTTCTTCACAATGTCAGCCAAGGTTTCTTTCACAGATGAACAGGTGTCATCTTGTTGTTTCACTAGGTCACAGACGCTTCAGCAGCATCCCCAGATTCACTCCCCCCCTGGCCTTGTTCCACTCTCCTTCACATCCTCCACAAATTGCAAGAATTTTACCTTTCCTTTTCTTCCTTACTCTTCAATTTCCCTCACTTTACATCTCTCACAGACCCACTAACACAAACATATCATCTTACTTTTCTCCACATAAATCAGAAAAAACATAGCATGTATTTACTCTCTTAGGGTTCTGATTCTGTCTGAATTTCAGAAGACCCACGTTCTTCTCCATCGCATTGCAAGAGACAAACAAGCTTCAGACTCGCAGCTTCGAGTCAGATGATTTCCTTTTCAGAGCTCTTTCCCTCTTTGACTCACTTTCATTTTCGGTTGAAGCTGTTCTCAGAGCACCAGTAGCTACAGTCTTTTTTCCTGCCAACAAATTTCTGCCGGCGGATCTTGGTTTAGGGTTGTCGCTAGGAGGTACACACATTGAAATGGTGTTAGGGAGATGCTGGTGGGGGAGTTAAAAGGATTTTTTTCCTTGAGAGTTCAAGTCATGGCGGAGAATTTCTGGAGGATTTTCGCGGAATTTTGAGAATTTTGGAAGAGATGGAGGATGATCAGGGGTTTAACACTTAATAGACGTTGTTATGGAGTGAGTAGGAATATGTGAGTGTATTTTAAAGTAGAGTATGATTAGGTGAGTAATGGCAGTCTTTTGATGTGTCAATCAGGGGTCTAATCTCATTAGGACTCCGGTCTTTAAGAGGTAAATGACGACGCTAGTTAAGGAGATAATCCCGTTTTATTAGATTCGAAGAAGAATGAAACTGGTTCAACGCACAACGGTTAATTTTTAGGAGTTTGGTTAGGATAGGACTTCTGCTCATTAAATTGGAATATTTATTTTTTCTAATTGTGGCAAAGTATACGGAAACCATTACCTTGACCTTTCTTATGAGCATATACTGATGAACCAGTCTCAAGTAGAACCCTCCTTGATTATGCCTCATATATCAGAATAAAAAAAGACTTTGTAAAGATCCAATGATTAAATATAAACACACGTCACAGCGAGTATACTGATTAGAGTATGAACTGAAGTAAAATTAATCTAGATATTTACATAAAATCAGAACTTCTAACGCAAAAATGTTTTTTTTTTTTCATTTCATTTTTCTTTTTTCCCTTTTACAATTTTACTTGAAAACTGGTTCCTTTTAGGAAGATCTAATCATCCCTAATTCCAAACCCTGTTCCTTTCAAAGTTTTTCCTATTCAGTGCTTTGGTGAAAGATGTCAGCATTTGTTTAATCAGTGGCACAGAATTCTATTGAAGATTAGTCCTTTCTGCATAATTATCTCTCAAGAAAGGTGTCTAACATCTATGTGGCTTGGTCCTTTTATGATGATAACAGGGTGCTTTTGTCATACTTATTAGCACTAGTGTTATCACAAAATATTGGTATGCATCCCACTTCTATACCAAAATTCTCTAATGTTGTTTTTAATCCACAGTAGTTGAGCAACAAAGAAAGTTGCAGGCCACATACTCAGCTTCAGCAAGTAGATAGGGCTACTGAATTTTGCTTCTTGGTAAGCCCCATGATACAAGAACTATGAGCCAAGGAAGTGTGCCATACCTGAGGTGCTTTTTTCTATCCACTAGGAAACCTGCATAGTCAAGCATCAGCATATCCTAGCTAGATTGAAAATTACTATCTTTTAGGCTGTACAAAAGACACAATTCAGTAGGCCCTTCAAATATCTCAATAACCTCTTGACAGCATCAAGTGAGACTCTTTTTGGATTGCCTGAAAACGAAGCACATAGCCCTACACTGAAACAATGTCAGGTCTACTGGCAGTAAGATCAAAAAGTGAAACAATGCATACCCCACACAAACTTCTGTTCAACTGATGAACCAGTCATTCAATATTCTAAATTTAGTGCAGTTGCAAATAGGTGTATCTATTTCTTTAGAATCTCCATTTTAAAACTCCTGATTATGTTCTTTTGTATACTTCTGCTGGGTGAATCAATGGTTCCATTTTGACTTTGTTTGATCTGCAATCCTAAGAAGAAGTTAAGCTCACCCATCATGCTCATTTCAAATCACTTCCCATTAGTTTGGCCAAACTCTTTGCTTAGCTTGTCAAGTGGTGGCCCCAAGATTATGCTTATCAAAAAAATTTGTACACACAAGAAGGTCTCTTACCTTTTTCCCTTAAGAATAGGTACTATCTATTTTACCTCTCTTGTACCCCATGCTCCCAGTCAAGAATTTTGACAATCTTTCATAACCATGCTCTGTGGTGCCTGTTTGAGTCCATAAAGAGCCTTGCCGCTGTACAGCATGTTCAGGACATTCTTTGCTTTCAAAACCCTGGAGGTTGTTGCACAAACACTTCTCCTTCAAGTAGCCATTCAGGAAGGCACTTTTGACATCCATTTGATGAAGAGATGAATTCATATGTGCTGCAAAGGCTATGAGAAAGCCTGATTGCCTCTAGTCTTGCAACTGGAGCAAATGTCATCATAGTCTATTCCTTCCTCTTGATGTAACCTTGGACTACCAACCTTGCCTTGTTTCTTGTGAACATTCCATCCTTCATCCAAGTTTGTTCCTAAAGACCCATATTAGTGCAATTGACTGCATCTATCCTTGCGGTTCTGAACTAGGGGGGGTTTGCCCCCAAACTTTGATTCTTTCAAACTGGTTTTAGCTCATCCTAGCATTGCATTCAACCCAATCTGCATCCCTGCAAAGCCTCAACATATTTTTTTAGGTTTCAATGATAGATAAGAAACATCAAAAGCACACAGATTCTTTCATCAATTAGAATTCTGTGTTTTGTATACCGCTGAATGGTTTGCTCGGTTTTGGATCAGTGATAATGTTCTCAATGGATGAAGAACTTTGATACTGTGAGGTTTTACAACCAATCTGGCTTCTGCTGGATGTTTCAGCAATTTGAATGAGGAAACAGGTTCATGAACAGGTTCCTTCAAGGAAGTTATTTTCAATTCCCTTTTGATTTCTTCCCTATCAAAGTTGCCCTGTAAGGAAAAACCTGTTCCATTACCTGTTCCTTCTGCAGGTGTCACTTTGACTTGAGCTGATGCTTCAGCCAAGTCTTTGACTAGTCCAAATGGCTTCATTCTTCATGTTCCTGTCTCTCAGAAAGAATGTTAGTTCATTAAATCTACATGCACACTTTCTTCTACACACCAGAGTTCTTTTATTAAAAACTTTATAAGCTTTGATATGTGAAGAATATCCAAGAATACTCCCTCATCACTTCTGGGATCAAATTTCCTAGGGAGTCTTTTCCATTATTGTGCACATAGCACTTGCAACCAAAAGCCCTAAGATGGGATATGTTTGGTTTTCTCCCTTTAAGTAACTCATAGGGAGTCTTCTCTACTAGAGGTCTGGTCATGCAACTATTTATGATGTAACATGCAGTGTTTACAGCCTCTGCCCAGAAGCTGTGAGGCAATTTGCTAGATAGTAACATTGTTCTAGCCATATCCTCAAGAGTTCTATTTTTCCTTTCAACTACTCCATTTTGTTGTGGAGTCCAGGGGGCAGAGAAATTGTGATCTATGCCATTTTCATCACAAAATTCAGCAAACTTAGAGTTTTCAAACTCAGTTCCATATCAGACCTAATGGATGCAAGATGATTTCCTAATTGTTTCTGAGTCTTCCTAACAAATGCAGAAAACATGTCAAATGTTTCATCTTAAGAGTTAGGAATAAAACCCTGGTGAATCTAGAATAGTCATCAACTAGCACCATTACATACTTCTTTCCACCTCTGCTCATGGTTCTCAAACGACCACATAGATCCATATGAACCAGTTCCAACGTCTTGGACGTACTTACCATTTTCTTGGATTTGAAGGATGACCTTACCTGCTTCCCCCTTGCACATGCCTCACAAATTTTGTCTTTCTTGAACTTGATATTAGGTAAACCTACCACCAAGTCCTTGGAGACTAATTTGTTTAGCTGATTTAGACTGGCATGACCAAGTCTTTTGTGCCATAGGAGGGGATCATTAACCAACACACTTAAGCAAGTGAGTTCATTTTCTGAAAGAGTTGACAAATCTACAATGTAAATATTGTTAACTCTTTTTCCCTGCAAAACAATCTTGTCAGTAGTAAGGTTAATCACAAAGCATTTGGTGGAGGTAAAGGCCACAAGGTTACCTCTGTCACACAATTGTGACACACTTATTAAGCTATATTTCAAGCCATCTATCAGGTAGACATTCTCTATAGAATGAGAATCTGTTTTGCCTACCTTTCCAACCCCAATGATCTCACCTTTCTTTCCATTACCAAAGGAGACATTACCTCCTTTTAGGTCCTCAAGTGAAAGGAACTGGTCCTTGTCCCCAGTCATATGTTTTGAGAAGCCTCTATCCATATACCATATTTGGCTCCTCCCTTTCACTTGGACCTGCAAAAGGAAATCAGGGGTTAGTCTTAGGAACCCAAACTAGTTTGGGTCCCTTTCTATGGGCAAAAGGATGAATCAGATTCTTTCTTGCCCAACTAGGCAGCTTATGCTTTCCTTGAACAAAAGCTTTGTTTCTTTGACTGGCCTTTTCTTTTGCATTACATTCATATTTGTAATGGCCAGTCTTACCACAGTGTGTGCGGATTTTATTTTCAGGAAGAGTGAGGTACTTGCTTTTTGGATCCCATTTGGGAGCTTGAGTCCCATAGCCAAGTCCTCTTTTGTTACTGCCGTGATGCTCTTGCAACCAGGAGAGAGCATCAGAGGCTTTGTTCCACTTGCAAGTTCTGTCTAGTTCATGTTTTAGCTTCCCTAGATCTTCTTTTAAAACTTTGATGAATTCATCTTTCCTGTATAATTCATCTTTCATTTTTCCCAAGTTTTCTTCTAGAGTGAGATATGTGTGATCAGCTATCTTCTTTCCTGTTCCTAATTTCAGTTTCAGATTTTCAGACCTAAGTTCTAGGACACTGTTGTCAAGTTCAAGAACCTGGTTCTTCAACTCAACATTTTTGTTATCACTCTCATTTGCCCTAGACTCTAGACTTTTGCATTTTGCTTTCAGAATCACACATTCCCTAAACAGAACTGCCTTCTCATTATTAATTATCTCAGACTCATCAATGAAGTCTGTTAATAGCTCAGCCAGCCTTTCTTTAGACAAGAACTTAATCTTGTCTTTGAGATGAAGAATACTTACCTCTTGTTCATCATCTAATTCTCCGATGGCCATCAGTGCTTTCTCCTCCTCATCTTCATCTTCTGAGTCTTCATCTGAAGTTTCTCCCCAAGCAGCAACCATAGCCTTGGTTGAACCTTTGTTTCTCTTTGGTCGAACCTGTTCCTTCTTCCTGTTCCTTCGTTCAGCTCTTTCTTTCTTCCACTCAATTTCCCATTGAGGGCAGTTTTTTATCATGTGGTCAGTCTTACCACACTTGTAGCATCCCTCATTGGTCTGTTTCTCCGGAGCTCTTGATTTGTTGAAGTTTGTAGCTCTTGAAGAACCCTTTCCTCTCATCAGGTACTTCTTGAAATCCCTAGTGATCATAGCCACTTCATCATCTTCCAAATCTGCACCTTCAGCAATTTTGAGAGCTAAGCTTCTCTCCTTTTTGGGGGTATCCATCTTCATGGTTTGTCTCCTCATTTCATAGGCAGTTAAGTTTCCAATCAGTTCATCCAGTCTGAGAGTAGCAATGTTCTTGGATTCCTGAATGGCAGTGATTTTGCTTTCCCATGTGACTGGCAGAACTCTTGTCAGAATCTTCTCAACCTTGTCTTCCTCCAGGATAATCCTTCCAAGAGATTCAAGTTCATTTGTCAAAGTGGTGAATCTAGTATACATCTCCTGGATAGTTTCTCCTTCCTTCATAGTAAAATTCTCAAATTGAGAATACAGAAGTGTTCCTCTTGATCTTTTCACTTGAGGTGTTCCTTCATGAGCCACTTGCAGAGTGTCCCATATTTCCTTAGCAGTTGTACAGCTTTGGATCCTACTATATTCGTCCGGTCCTAGACCACATACAAGCCACTTCTTGGCCTTGGCATTTTTCTCCCACTTCCTCAGATCCTCAACAGTACAATCAGCCCTTGTTTTTGGCACATCAATTCCTTCAGCATTCTTCTTAGTGGTTGCTAGGGGACCATCAGTGACTATGTCCCAAAGTTCATAATCTTCCCCTATAATGTGATCTCTCATTTTGTTTTTCCACCAAGAATAGTACTGACCATTGAAAAGTGAAGGCCTGGCAGTGGATTGCCCTTTCCAGTTCCCAGGTGGTGCACTCATGTTGATCTTTTCCTAAGGGGTTAGCCTCTTCAAGGATAACCTGCTCTAATACCAATTGATGTTCTAAACGTCAATACCACACAAGAGGGAGGGTGATTTGTGTGGTACCTAATTTTCGCACTAGAAGAACCTGGTTCTTCTAGATATACTTACTATAACTGTTTGCGGAATTAAGAGTGCATAAAATAAAGAACACAGAGATTTTTACGTGGAAAACACCTGGCTCAAAAGGTGAAAAAACAACGACCTACTACTCAGTAGGATTTTCCCAAACTTCCACTAAAATCACTGAGCCAAAAACAGCATTTACAAACTCTTGTAAACCTAAGGATTAAACTCTAATCCCAGTGTGGCACACAACCTCAACTGTTGCGACACCTTCAAGTTAACTCCAACTTGAATACTCAATATACCTATTACAATTGCTTCTAGATAAAGCTGAAAGGTACAATATGAAACACCTACTACAATTGAACTAGAAATAAAGAAAAACACAATGGAATTGGTTTTTCACTCTTGGTTCATGTAGCTTCAGATTTGCACACTTGAATCACACATAAATTGCTTGCAAAATTCGCCTATCTCTTTTGCTCTCAATTTAGTTTAACTTTTGCGTATGTGCAATCACCTGTAAAAGAGAACAATCTTTATTATTTATAGAGTTAGTAATCAGAGTTTGATTAAAACTCGAATTGCTGATCCTTCATCAAATTCGAGTCCTAGAACAACTCAAACTCCAATCCTTTATCCTTGATCCGGATGTAGTTCTCTTTACATAAGGAGACTTCAACTCCTTATCCTATGCAACCTTTTCGATCAACTCAGAAGATATTGTTGCTGATCCTTGAGACTTATCTTCTTTACACGTATGTCACATGTGTAAGCATATCAACACTGTGTCTCACATGATGGACCTGGTTCATGTTGAGTTCATTTTGTCAATCTTCAAAACTTCATCTGAACTTGGGCCAACAGTGCGGCATGGTGACCGATCATGGCCCGATCGGCTAGGCCATCTCGCCCGGGACATTACCATTTTCTATCAATTATCTCATTTCATATTTCTTTCACGTCTTTCAGTTTATCGGCACTAGTGGCCACAGTTGTTATATCGTACCTTGGCCCTTGGCCGTATTCCATATTTCATAATACTTTAATCAATCTCAGACATTATCATCATTCTCAACAAATAAGCCTTTTAATTCAAGATATTAAGTATACACGTGAGCGATTATAAGTCTTAGGCATATAGAGGCTTTCACATACTTTGGCATAACAATTTTTATTCAAATTGACTTGAAGTCTAGGCACTTGTAGCACATATTCTGTATTTTAACACACCTTCAAATGATAAGATAACATGATAAAATCCTTGGAACACATACATTGCACATATGTCTTTCAACACAAGAACATTTCGAAACAGTAATTTCTATAACAGTCAATTTGGGACTTACACCGATAGCATGAACACCAAGGGATTCAATTCTAAGAAGAGGGGGTTTTAGCCATACATACCTCAGTAGAGCTTTCCTTAAATTCTACAATAATTTCGGAACCCTTAGCACCTTTAATCTATTTTAGGAATATAACAAGTTGATTCAAGAATTAGAAGGATGATCAAGGTTCTAGCTCATTTGAGCACATTATCAAACACTAAGTGCGCCTTATGTTTTAAGACCCTTTTTGTGCAAGATTCCATCATTCCACCACCCATCTTTTACCATTTTTAGCTCATAATCCTCCACATTCTTTCACCACACATGCATGCAAAATAGAAAACCCTCATACCCATGAACCATCTTGCTAATTACCCATTTTTAGTAGAAATTTTGAATTTGAAAGCTAGGGCATAGATTCTTACCTTTAAGGTGAAGACTTAGTGAACTTTACTTGACAATCTTCAAGGTTTTAAGCAAAGGTTGAGTAATTTTTTGATGAAGAACCCTTTCTCACTCTAAAGGTATCAGAAAATAGGCTCAAAATGAGCTATAACATATGATATATCGACATAGGATCGGGTTTAAAAATTAGAAATTTTGAGTACTCATATCTGGTTGTACTATTTTATAGTGCACCATCTGGGTGTCCCACAAAGAGATCAATACAAGCACATTTGCAATGTCCTTCTGAAACGTCAACTAACGCAAACAATCCATTCACCATTTTGGGTTACTCTAACCCCAGCTGGATCCTGATATCCCGTCCTCCTCTTAAACTACACATGTTAGCCCTCATAGGGCATAACTGAGATGGATGTGGCTGATTGAACATACCTTTGTTACTGTTGAAGGCAACATCAAAATGCTTATATCTCTTTTCCTGAATTGTAAATAATGATCATCTTCACTAACTGGGTACCTCGTACCCTTCTTCATCTTGCTTCTTTTACTTGTTGAAATTTGTATCTATCTTCTGAATCTCTCATTGTCTTTCACCATAGGGATGGATAGATATTCTTGCCTTAAGGCTCCTTATCAAGAAGCTTACACGTCTTAGTACACACATGATCTACTAAAGAACTTACATTTACTCATCATAAGTATCATAAAAAATCGAGTTCCTCTGACTCAATTCTTCCACAGCTACATTTAATCTTTACCAACCGTCTTTCTAGATGTAGGCATCGCCGTATTATAGAGTTTAGAAAATTGAGTTCTTACAACTGAGCTCTACCCCTTGATCTAGAGTAAGAAGAAAGAGTGTCAGTCCTAAATGCCCTGTAGCCTCCTGCTTATAAGTGTGGTGCACGACACACCCATAAACAAGACTCTACTAGACACGGCTTGTAGACTCCCTATGACAGAACTACTTTGATACCACTTTTGTCACGACCTAAATCGATGGGCCGCGACGGGTACCCGGTACCTTACTCAACCGAGTACCAACATAATGTATCTTTTCGTATCATACTATCATAGATAACTGAGCCGGAGAGGCTGCCGTGAAATAGGTAGAATACAACATGTAATACCAACTTATACATAAGACATATGGGCCTCTAAAACCAATAAAACCACTCGTACACTGAACATAGGCCGACAAGGCCAGACAATCTTTTACGTACATGACATCTGTCAAGCCTCTAAGAATACATAATTATCATAAAGGTCGGGACAGAGCCCCGCCATACCAAATAATACACATCTAAATCATAATGACCAAACAAGCAACTCCGAAGCAAATGGAGTGCACCAACATCTTCCGCTGAGCTTATCGCCTACTTGGAGGACTCTCGACCTGTCTATCAGGATCTGCGGGCATGAAACGCAACATCCCCAGGCAAAAAGGGACATCAGTACGAATAATGTACTGAGTATGTAAGGCACATAAATAAGTACATAAAAGACATGGAAGAAATATAGAGTACATAACTCAACTTGTAAGTCTGGACAACTCTGTAAATCATGAAATACTTAGTGTCATGCATATGCGTATGAATATCATGTCGTGCATAAGTACATGTGTTCATAATATCATCAGGCCTCTGAGGGCATCCCATCATATCATCTCAGCCACTATGGGCAAAATCATTAATGTATACCAGCTGATCAGGTTGTGGTGCGTATATAACGCCGTAACCTTTTTCCATATCCCATATACACATAATATTCATATATACGCGTATATAATGCCATCTGGTCATGGGTCAATGTAAATGAATGCAATGCATGAGAAGTACGTCAATAAAACTTTTCGGAGTGTCATAAGACCATTATGCCTTTGATTAATATCATAAAATCAATTTACGTATATTCTGAGTCCCATGAACAGATGATGGAATAATAAGACATATGGGAATTCAAGAACATGGACACTTCTAATACTTCTATGAATAGAGTCATTTATGGAAGTTGTGCATTTGCTCGTTCCATTTGTATCGTATGGATCATGCCAACAGAAAAGAAGGGACAACCTTAACATACCTGAGCCAATTCTCTTGACAATCCCTCTAACACACGTCAATTGCAACAACACGTAACGACGGATCGGAGTAGGGGAAAATCCGTATGATATTCTTGGGAAAGATTGTACCGTACTTTCTTTGAATCGCAAAATCCCGTCGCTGTTACGTAGTATAATTTTGGACGAAATATTCTACATACAATCGTTACCTTGCTGAATTTTATACCCGTTGGATTCATTAAGAGAATCCATCTCTTCATGAATTAGAGTCTTATACCTTAGTGGGTGTGGGCCCCACTAAGGTGATGACTAAGACCTTAAGAATGACACATTATCAAGTAATTTGAAGAGTCACTTAAGTTAATTATGTTGCTGCCACGTTAATTCTTAGCCATTCCCAACCAATTAGATACCAACATCTTAATTAATTGCTAATCTTCCACTAAAATCAGTAATTACCCGATTATCCACATAATTAAGAATTATCTCAAATTACTTAAAATACTACTCACTTTTAACATACCTTATACACCTTACTATTACGGTCATCCATAAATATCAGGTATTTTAGCTCGGGCCGTATTTTATCCCAAAATGTCAAACTTCGACGAAATTCATCTTCTTCGATTTGCTTACCCTCCCTCCTTCATGAATTTACTCATCACTTGTTTGAAATAGCATAATGCTTATAATCTCAAAATAATCTCATTCCCGAACTTCCGTCGATTAACTTACGACGAAATTTTAACGTTCGAAAATGCGAAATGTAACATCTCATTTCCGAGTTTCCATTATTATGGTGCACTTTCACGTAGGAAAACATGGGGTGTAACAGTGATAGCGGCATTACAAATCACAGAACTTCAGCGAACTCAACAAACATAGCAAATCACACTTGACAGTTATGTTTATTTGAAAAAGTAATGCAACAATGTAAAAAAGAGGGGACAAGCTTTCAGATTTTTCATGTTTTAAAAATGAGGCTAAGCCTCATTTGTTTGCACTTAACGGATGTCTGAATCTTAATCATTCAGATCTTAGACATTAAGTGCGTTTGTTTCTAAAGTCTAAATCTTAATTATTCAGATCTTAATCATTAAGTATGTTTGTTTTTTTACTTCACAACCACTTAATGGGTCTGAATAGGTCTGTATGATTAAGATCTACAACAAAGACTTAATTTCATTAAGATGCTATCACATATTCATTATTAACTGCCGCTACCGCATACAATTATCAACTACCACCATGCCGCCACCGCCACCATACTCAACCACCACCACCACCACGCCACCATCATCTTCAATCATAGCCGCCACCATTATCGACCATCACCACCCACTATCCCCCAGCACTCCGATCACCATCATTCTCACCCAAAATCAACAATCATCCACCTCAACTACCACAACCAACCACCCCATCAGCATCAACAACCACAGCCGGCACTGCCCATCATTATAACCTACCACCACTCAACCACCACCTTCCTCAGTCACAACTACTACCACCACCCGCCATTATTAACTTTCACCACCACCATCCTCAATCATAATCGTCACGACTACCAACCACTACTAGCTACTAGCATGAACCACCATCATCAACCAAAACTACCACCAACCACCGCCTCTAGTCGGCATTCACCCGTTAGTCATCACCACCAACAACTATCATATTTTAAAAAACTATATATTTTAGTGATAGAATATTAGATTAGTTAATATTCACTACAAAAAAAAAAACTGAAATTAGCTACGAATGTCGTCGCTAATCTGTCGCTAAAACGCTCGTAGCTAGCAGAATTTCTTGATAATCCGTTGCTAATCCGTCGCTAAATAAGATTAGCGACGGATTTTTCTGTTTAGCTACAGAATTTGTCTGTCATTAAAGCCTGATTTTTTAGTAGTGTTTTCATTGGAACTTTATGTTTATTAATTTTCAAATAAAGATAAATTTTATACATTCAGATGTTAAAAATCAAACAGTCTTAATTATTTAGTATTCAGATCTTATACACATCATAATATATTCATATGTGTATTCAGATTCAGATGTCTTAATCTTAATACACATCTTGATATTCAGATGTGTATTCAGATTCAGACGTCTTAATCTTAAAAAAAACAAATGAGCCTCTAAATATATACAATGAAAGGGTGAGATGAAGAGGTACAATTCAAAAGGTGTCTCTTTCATTTCCCATGCACTCTTATTCACAAAACCTAACATTTACGATTTTCCAGATTAATTTGGTGACTTTATAGTCCGGATTTCTAGTTTAGATAACTTTCTCAATACAATTTTAAAATAGAATTACTGGTATTCACTCCACCAATTCTTTTAAAGTTTTGAGTTGAATATTCAAATTCTTTCGCAATGTATTACAGTCAATCTTGGTTGAAATTTGCGCTTAGATTCTTTCCCAACTATAAAATCTAATGTTTTGACAAAGTGGACTGGCCACAAAAAGAATTCAATAGAAGGGGGTAAGGAATGGAGTACGTAGTTACTCCAAAAGGTGAGAAGTTATGTTGCGTGTCTCACACAATTAATATCCTTTTTCTCTCACAAATTTGTGGACCCCAATCTTACACTTATGGGTCCACAAAATTTAGGTCCATAAAACTGTGAGACAAAAAAAAGGCCTAATACAAATAGTATTAGTTGTAGGAGACACAAAATAAAATTTTCCCCAAAGCTGCTTTTGCGCGAGCCCCAAAAAAGTGGAGAATTTTATTTAACTGAGGAAAAAAAAGAAAGGTTGGATGGTAATGGTCCACATACGTGTCATTACGTCTTTATAGTCCCCAAAACAAAATGTATTAGGCGCACTAGCACAGGCGTTCGGATCGAATATGAAGGTTTTTTTTCTTTAGCTTATCAAGGTTTATGAAGTTAGACACGAAGAACGTCCGAAAATAAATTGAATTCTATCATTCTATGTAAGAAATGAAGTTCCAAAGTTTAGATTACAGATAAAGAATACTATTCTAATTGACAAAAGTCATGTTTCACACACAACATATATTCTCCTACAGTTAATCAATATACATCTTTCAGCAAGTTGTACGACTACTATTTGATCACCTTTAAGCAAACAAGAAGCAGACCAATTTTTTCAAGTTGCTCGACAAAAGAGAAAGAAGAATTCATCGATAAGTACAAGAGCCAGAACTGGTCAAGTTGATGTGCTTGCCTAGGTGTTTGCCTTTGAGAATAACTTCACATGAGATATGAACGTAGAACTTGGGATTCACCAGCCTTCCTAATATATAGGCCCTTGACCTCATTAGGATTGTTAAGTTGAGCGGCACAGAGACAGCTTGAATCCGGTCTTTAGCATCACTAAGAAGTGGAATCGCGCCATAGAGGGGAATTTGGTGTCCTTGAAGAACAGCCACCACAATACGGTTACTCTTCCTTGGCTGATAAAACTTCTTCATCTACTTAAAGCATTAAAAACACATTAGACCGAGTAAGGAGAGAAAGAAGTAGTAGGAACTGCATCAACAAAAACTCTTGGTGTTAGTAGTGGTACTCTTTAGACCAACGAGCAATTGACCTCCAAAGAATTTGAGCCTTAGTTTTAAGATTCAAATTCTCATTTTCCTTGTATTAAATTTTATCAAGTAGTCAGCTTTTCTTTGATAACATCACTTGTTAATAAAAGTTGAGAATTCAACTTAAAGATAACTTAATAATTTTTTTATGTTTTTTCTTCGTTATTCTTATACTTCAAACTTAAAGATAACTTAGAAATAATATTTGCGATGAAGACTTGCTAAAATACTTGAAGAGAAGAAACTTTGGCCTTCCAAAAATAATTTAAGAAGACAACGATGCTTATGGTGAAATACTATCAACCGGGGACAGCGGGGATGGAGAACAACAAGTGCTATCGATTTCAAGTGAAGAACCAATAGAAATTATTGAACAATTCCGTAAATTGTAAAAAATATATATATATATATATATATATATATATATATATATATATATTGACACCCTTGACTTCTTGGTGAGTTTATTTCTTTATATTTTGACTCTCCTTAATAAAAATTCTGGCTCTGTGATGTAGGCCGTCTTGATGCAAGCATCGGTCACTGATTCCACGGTTCAAAATACCGTCACTATATATAACTTAAATTCAAGAAAAAAAATCATAGATAGAGGTACTTACAAGGAAGCTGAAACCAGTGACACCAGCAAGAGAAAGAGCAATGGCAGTACTTGAAAGAGAAAGTTCACCTAAATGACCAACCATCATCATTGATATTACTTGTAAAAAATACTGTGAAAGTGTTACTGCTATCATTGGTCCAGCCAAATAACCAACTTCTTTCATTTCTTCCAAAATTACTTCCCATCTCAATTCAACTACACCCTTATCTTCTTTTTCTTTCAATAACAACCCTTCTTCCATATTCTCCATGTTAAACAAAAAAAGTTCTTGATTTGTATGTAAAAAAGAGACCCCTTTTGGTAAAAGATTGTGAAAATGTTGAATAAAAGTTGGATTGTGGCGGTGCGCGGAGAGAGAGACAAGAAAGTTTGAGAATTTGTCATGTAATGGTTTGTTTGAGTAGGTATTGCTTGTCTTCTGCTGACTGTTTCTGGGATCGTAGGTTGGCTTATAGTATTTGATTACTACTACTAATAAATTAAAGAGAAAATGCATAAAGTACCCATTAAACTTGTCCGGAAAAATCATTTACATACCTAAATTTTACGGACGAGCTTTTAGCCCACTATTCTCATCTAAAGTAAATTTAATACCCTCTTCAAACTACTGAACCACTCTTGTGGTGGCTGTGTTAACACGCGCCATACATGTATCAAATGCTACAGTATTTTTTTTCTTTTTTTAAATATACTTCTTCTTTCATTTTCTATTCTTTTTTTCATTTCATCTTCTTCACCTTTCTTCCTCATTATTTTTGCCCGCTACCACTGTAAAAGCCATTCACAGCCATAACCTTTCTTAAACACATCGACTCTATCTCTATTCTTCTTTTTTCATTGTAGATAAATTTATTTGGGNAAATATATATATATATATATATATATATATATATATATATATGTAATTTTTTTTTATAAGTATTGAAATAAAAGTATTGAATTTTTTTCATCTATTAAAGTTTGTTTGTATTTAAATATAATTTATTTTTCAATTTTTAATTTAAAATTACCCCTAATTACCGGTACCACACGCTTAAATACTGCGCCCTTTGGACCGGTAGGGGTATTGGTAGAGTACTAAAAAAAATACCTATAAGAAAAGCACCCTTGAGGAACCTTCCCTTACCCTTACCCTCTCCGTACCCTCAACCCTTAACCCATAAGGGCCCATTACCCTCCCCTCAGACAGCTCTAATTTAAATTGAAAAGGCATAATTTCATGACATAGTATCCTTAAGTTTGAACAGAAAAAATTTAATTTTAGGACACAGTATTCTGAAGTTTGAGGTGAAAAAATTAGAACTTCAGGACACGTGTCCTTAAGTTAAAACAGTTGGGAAAAAAAGAACTCAATTCTCAAATACAATGCCTTAAAATTTGAACTAAAATTTTTTTATTTTAGTGCCCTAAAGATTGAACTAAAGAGAATTAGAGTCCTGAAGTTTGAACTGATAAAACTTAATTTCAGGACATAGTATTCTAAAGTTTAAACCTAAAATAAAACTCAAGACTCAAAGTCTTGAAGTATGAACTGGAATAACTTAATTTCAAGAACACAATATCCTGAAGTTTGATCGGAAAAAAAATAAAGACCGTTTACCCTTTGCTCTCTAATCTCTATACCCACCAATGAATGTTACCGTGTGAATAGTGTTTCTATCAAGTTTATTATTAAGAATACCTTTGCTTCCATATAAAACTCTTTCTTTGGCTTTTAATGTTTCTTTCATAATGTTTTTCATTCCTCCAAACTAGACCCAAAGTGTTATCTTTGGGTATGAGGTTAGTGTATGGGTCAAATTTATGTCGAGTTTAGTGAATGCAAACGGGGGAGCTGAGGCCGAGGTCGAAGCCAAGCACGGCCCAGTGGCGAGGAGTCACCCAGAGAGAGACCAGTGCCGAGGTCGAGTAGAGAACAAGCAGCAGCAACAGTTACAATATTCTTAGGATTATGAATAGGAATATTCCATTGAATATTCCCCCAATTGTACTTTTTTAGGGTTTTCTAGGAATATCCCTTATAAATAGGAAGAGAGGGAATAAAAGATCTCTTTGAACTTTTAGGTGGGAACATCTTGTAAAGGATTGACTATCAAGAATATACAGAAAACTTGTTTTGCCTCCTCTGTTTGATCTCATTACTAAACATCCCCTTTATTCACAAAATCCAAGAACACTTTGTTCATTTCCATAGTTTGTTGCCTCACGCCATAGTCAGAAGAAGGGATCATCCATCTCATTCAACGGTTGGGTGACAAATTCCTTCTTATTACATTTAATTTCATTCGTCACATTTATTGCATGTTTTCATTTTCATATTTATTGATAATCATTCAACACTTGACATTCATTGATTTGAACACGGCCTCATACCTTCAAAATTATCGAACTTCAAATCAAGGATTTATTACATTTAACTAGGATTCACCCTTTATCTACTTATTAAATTAGTTTAACAAAAATGGCCTAAAGCTTTTTGGTCAAACAATTTGGCGCCGTCGGTGGGGACTTCCTAGTTAAAAAGTTTAGTTTCTTCTAGATCTAAAAAAAAAAAAACAAAAGCTTCATTTTTCTTGTTTGCACAAGCTAACAGTGGCGGGAAAAAGAGAGGAAAACTGAAAGCAGTGATGGGTGTCACTACTAACCTCCTAAGCACCATCAACGTGGTGGACAAGGAAGACGAGGAGAATGTGACGCCGAGCGCCTCATCCAGGCAAAGCGACTCACCTCCTCCTCATGGGAGTGTATCCACTTCAAATGAGAAGGGAGCCTCCACGTCAACGACGGAGGAAGCGCCGCCTGTAGTGAAAAAGTTATTAGAGGCTTGGCTGACAAGTACCCTAAACAGTATACTCGACAAACCCGCTCAAGGGGCGAGTAGGAATACCGTATGAGTTGACATCCCAACAACCATCAACGAGCAACACGCTCCTCCCCCAACAAGTAACACTCATATCGTTGTTGATGCAGGTAACGACGCCCTCGTAGCTATTCTGAGGAAAATGAAAGAAATGGAGAATGAGAACAAAGCACTCCGCGACCAAATGAGGGAGCACCAAGAAAGGGTTGATAAGATACCAGGCGCCCGGAAACTTCTGCCAAAATGGGACGTCAACCGGTTCGTGGAACAGCCACACAGCGAGGAGGCAGCCCCACATGCCATACCCAAAACCTTTAAAATGCCACCATATTTTAAACGGAAAAGGGCCAAATATATCCCTCTACTTTCAAACATTGTTTACTTGTACCCTTCGTTATACTATTGGGCTATCCATACCCCTACCGTCATACTTTGTAGCAATATTGCCCTTAATTTGGACGGAGTGCCACGTGGCAGCTCCTGAATAAAACTTCCCATTTTATTTTATACCCGATCCGCTACCCACTTAATCCCCTAACCCAACCCAATTAAAACCCAACCCACCTTAAAATCTACGGAAGAAACACACGAAATACACCGCAAAACTTACCCTTCTCCCCTCGTTTTTGGATTTGGATCAAAACATAATCAGGTCAAAATTCATGTTGTAATCTATGTTTATAATGAGGATTTTAGTGCCTATTCCTGCGTTGTTACTCAAACCCAATAGGAATTAGACCACCCCCGTTCCCAAAAAGAAATCTGTAAATTGTTTGGAATTTGAACTTTTTATTTTTCCAAATTTTTTAGTGATCATTTGTAGAATTATACAATGGATATTGACTTTTTATTAAGATCTCAACGTAATTGGCCGATTGAAACAAGAAGAACCTTTCAATCAGAAGAAACATTTCAACAATCAGAAGAAACATTATAATAGCAGGAGTAGTCTATTTTTTTCAAATGGATTTGACGTTAATGGCCATTGACTAAGAACCATGATGACATTCCACCCATTTTTGCGAATTTGGGGTTGTGAAATGTTTATTTGATTGTTATACAGGCTTTAGTGGCTGGTGCTAAAATGTTGAATCTTAAATAAGATGCACTACCTTGCTTTTGTGAGGACAGAAACAGAGCAGTCATTTGATATTTACCCCAAGGAAAAAGAGTTGACGTTCTCATGAGTATTCAGAAAAACTTCTATCGCTCTATCGCCGCAGGGGCAGAGAACCCGTTGCTGTGATTTGAGGTCTCTAGAGTTCTGAGTTCTGAATATTAGCCGGTTGTTTCGTTGAATGATTCTTGAATTTTTTTTTTTTGTATTTTTGGCCAGATCTATAAAATGCTCAACTTACCGATCAATAATGAAACTGATCATGTTCTAATCGACCAATAAGCTAGCTGTTATTTCAAATGAATATATCATATTTGATTCCCCTAGTTTTTGGATTTGGGGATCTGTTTTAATGAGGGGAGAAGGGTAAGTTTTAATGAGGGGAGAAGGGTAAGTTTTGCTGTGTATTTCGTGTGTTTCTTCCGTAGATTTTAAGGTGGGTTGAGTTTTAATTGGGTCGGATTAGGGGTTTAAGTGGGTAGCGGATCGGGTATAAAATAAAATGGGAAGTTTTATTTAGGAGCTGTCACGTGGCACTCCGTCCAAATTAAGGGCAATATTGCTACAAAGTATGACGTATGACGGTAGGGGTATGGATAGCCCAATAGTATAACGAAGGGTACAAGTAAACAATATTTGAAAGTAGAGGGGTATATTTGGCTTCCGTATTTTAAAATATACGACGGCACAACGGACCCGAAGACCATATCATTCATTACGTCACGGCGGTAAAAGGCAACGACCTCTCGAAGGAGCAGGTACCATCGGTGCTGCTGAAGAAGTTCGGTGAAACCCTAACAGAGGGAGCCTTAACATGGTACTCACAACTACCGGCACGTTCCATAATAACGTCCGAGGAAATGGCCGACAAGTTCGTCACCGCCCATGCCGGGGCCAAGAAAGCAGAAGCCAGAGTGAATGACATATTCACCATCAAACAATCGCCTGGCGAGGGACTCAGGAACTTCCTCGCCCGGTTCAATAGAGTAAGAATGAGCCTGCCAAACGTACTTTTTTAGGCCCGTTTAGGCCCAGGCCCGGCCCACATTACACCCCTAAGCTAGACATAGGGCAGCCCAATCACGCCAGCATAACTGGGCCAGTCCTGGTCTCGTTAGGCAGTCTACTTGTACTTTAAAGTACACAGGCATTTAAAAGTTTCATTTCAATAGATAACAATTTTTTTGTCAAGAAAGATTTTTTTTATGCCCGTTACACCCTTTGTGAAGAGAGTGAGTCAGAGGGTATAATGGGAGTGCACAGTGATTATAAACATTCTTGATGCAAATTTTCTTGACAGATCACCTTTTACTTAAAGAAATAATGTACTAGAATTGGTCAATTGACTCTAGATAAACCGTAAAATTCAATTTGACATATAGTGTATCCTATATTGTACTCACTCCGTTCCAACTTATGTGAACCTGTTTGACTGAACACGGAGTTTAAGAAAAAATAAAGACTTTTGAAATCTGTGGTCCTAAACAAGTCAAAAAAGGACCCAAAATATTTATGTAGTTATAAAAACTTCTTATTAAGGATAGAATTGTAAATTTAAGCTAAATTGTTTCCAAAGGTCATTCTTTTTGGAACGAACCAAAAGAGAAATAGGTTCACATAAACTGAAACGGAAAGAGTATTTTTTATTTTATCAGGAAGGGTATCCTACATTTTAATTGTTGAGATGATATTCAATGGTCCTTCAATCCGCGCTTGAGCTCACCTAATTTAACAACCAAAATACAGTATAAGGAGTCGTGCTAAGCCATATAACTACAGATGAGAAGTTTTATTGTGTAGTTTTATTGTGTGTCTCACACAACTGACACAACTACATTAGTTGTGTAAGGCTCCTTTTTGTCTCACAAATTTGTGAACCCCAATCTTATACTTTTGGGTTCACAAAAATTTGGATTCACAAAACTGTGAGACAAAAAAGATGCCTCATATAACTAATGCCAGTTGTATGAGACACAACGTAAAATTTTCACTTCAGATGGCCTGTTGCAGCCAGCAGTCACCATCAAAATATTGTCTTTAGGGCGCGTAGTGATAGGCAGCTACAGTGACCTTGGCTTCCTCGTTTCCTTGTTTTAGAAACCATACAAAGGAGACGAAAACACTTTAATCACAACCAAAGTGGGCCTAACCGGTAATAAGGAGCCCGAGTCCTTATTCAATGAGTCTGACTACAGACTTTCTGCAGCCTTTTTCATGCTACCCAGAAACACACCAACCAAAGCAATAGTAATAACACTTCTCACTAGACAAACCACTTTCTCGAGCTCCTCAATCCCCCACCCCCACCAACAAACCATGCACTAGTAGCTAGTCCAAAAACTTTTACAGTATAATTTTTATTGTGAGTTTTCTCATCAAGAATTAAACAACTAATTTTTCCACACTCAACGGAGCCCCACGCCTAAATGCAAACTCAACTTCACCTTTAACATTAAGGGGTCATTTCTAATACTTTGTTTGGTTGTGTATAACTAATACATACATCATATTTATAAGTAATGCATAGAAAACCATGATATTATTAATACCAAGGCTATTAATGCATTTTTTTTATTGGGATTATTAATACCAAGGCTATTAATGCATGTATTAGTATGGTTACAAAATTGTCCTTAAAATAGAGAATATGGAGGGCGTTTTCGTAAAAAACTATTTATCTTAAAAATTACGCAATGCATTATAATTTTTAATACACCACACCAAACAGTATATATATATGTGTATATATATATATATATATATATATATAACTAATGCTTGCATTACTATCCCGTGCGTTACTAATACAACTTATTTCGCACTATTCTTATACACCCTACCAAACGACCCCTAAGATTCTTCTCAGAAAAGTGTGTACAGCTAGGAATAAAAAGCTGATTTTCAGAAGGTGTAAAATAGAGTTACACTAACTAAAGTTAACGAAAAGAAAAGGGGATTTCAATTTTCAAATTATGTGACTTACTTGACCAGAGGCAACCTTGAGCATGTAATAGTGAAGCTCAAGTGGTGTAGCTGTGACATGCACGCCGAAAAAAGTTGCAGGGTTCCGGTAATAGATCCTGACCGTCGAATTTAGAGTCAACATGTCCGTTTGCACCCCGCTCCTATCTGTCCCTGCTTGCACGTTAAAACTTTCGAACACCATGCTCTGCACCACCATACGATTATAACCCATGTCCTCATTAATTATAGTAAACAATACGTACTGACAAAAGCAAAGTGTAATTATTACTGCTGTTATCGAAATAAAGCCAAAGTCTACTGTTCACACTAATAATACTGAGCCAAGCCATCTTGGTACTGCAGACTCCATAGCTGGAAAAAGAAAAAAGTTCCAACATTGTACAACGTCCCTTCTTTCCAATTCGTTCGGCAATATTTCCTATTAATTTATTTTAAAAAAACATACAGTATTATATTTTTATAATAAAAGGTAACTTTTATAACCACACAACCAAGAACACCAAAGTTTATATTTATACAAATGTTATGACATTGTTCTAAAATCATAAATTTTAAAAAATATTCATTTTCCTTAAATTTCGTACGATAATAGTGCCACATAAAGTCTCGAGACCTTGTAATTTTAATGAGTTAAATGGGGCTGTATTTACACGAGTAATTGCATGACCGGATAACTGTACCGGAAATGAGTAAAAAGAAATTAACAGCATTCTCACGTACCTTAACAAAGATTTTGGGTTTGTACGGCACACTAGCAGCCCAAAGGATGAGGGAGAAGATGGAGAAGAGCACAACGAAAGAGAAGAGAAAGCACAGCACATAGAATCTAACATTTCCCTCATCACCAGACTTGCCATCATCTTCTCCTAATTCGTCATCGTTGACGTCTTCATCTGCCGGGTCGTCGTCATTCGTCCTGGGTATTCTCTTCCAGGCAGTAAGCTGATTCCTAGCTGGGTTCTTCAACGAAGCAGAGAACCTGGACGTTGAGGACTCCCGGGAATGGTGAATGGGGGAGCAGTGGTAATGATGGGCGGGCGACCCGAATGGACTCGACCCGTATGACATCTTCTCAAGATCATGCTGCGAGTGAGATGGACTCTGAACATAGTACAGCGGCCTCCTCGGTGACCGTGGTGGTGAAGATGCGTCGATGCTCGTAACTTCTGAGTCTGATTTGGCATGTATTGTAACCCCCATTGCTAACAACTGGTAGGAAGAAAATGCAATTAATTCTTGTGAAATAAAAGAAGATGAGAAAAAAAAAAAAAAAAAAAAAAAAAAGCTATGGCTTTAACTAGGAATACCCTTTTGCTGGGAAAAATGTGCTAATGGAAGGGTTTTAAAATCACGAGACGGGGTAATAACAATGGGTTTTGTTTGTCGATTTTGTGTTTTCCTAGGTTTATGCTGCTACGATATGCTAATCGCGTAATGTTCACGCTTTGGACCAGTTGGAGCTGTACTATTGTTTGCATGAATCGCCCATCGCTTCCGGTGGGGGGGGTTGGGTGTGTGGGTTTGGGGTTGGGGGGGGGGGGGGGGGGGGGGGGGGGGGGGGGGGGGGGGGGGGGTGGGTGTCGGTCGGGGGGGGGGGGGGGGGGGGGGGGGGGGGGGGGGGGGGGGGGGGGGTTAAGCAAATTCTCTATTTCAATTTAGATGAGCTAGGATTAGGGGTGTTCGAAACCGAATCGAACCGAAATCGAAGCTTAATAGCTTATTGGTATCGGGTTAACGGTTTAACGGACGGGGAACACTACTAAAAATCACCTGTTTACCGACGCAAGTTACCGACGGACATCCGTCGGTAATCAGGCTTTACCGACGGATATCCGTCGGTAAGTGGTTGGTAGGTAAATCCTTCCTCGGTAAAATATACCAACGGCATCTGTCGGTAAGTACCGACGGATCCCATCTGAATGCCATCGGTACATTTCTAACAACAGCTGGTCAAATATTTTTACATACCGACGGATATCCGTCGGTATATTATAAAATAATATAATAATAAAAATATCTTAAAAATAATAATTTAGTAATATAAAAATTAAAAATATGAATATATTCATTTTCCGATTGCTATCCGTCGGTATTTTCAATAAAATTTAAAAATTTGGTTCAAACATACCGACGGACTCCCTGGCTAATTAAAAAATTCTGGATTGAAAATGAATAATTATTCCGATGGACTCTGTCGGTAAGTCCCTCGGTAAATCTAGTACACTTTTGGCAAGCATTGCCTATTTTTTGTTACACCACCTGCCAGCAGAATATTACAACACAAACTAAAATGCAACCACAATAAAACTCAACTTAACAACAAAAAAACTTTATAAACTATATCTAAACATCCAAATTATCCCATCAAACATCCAAATTATCCCATCAATCATCAAAACTATCCAACCAAACATCAAAACGTAACATTCAAAGTTAACATCCAACTAAACAACAATCCAACCAAACATAAAATCACTCATCTTCGGGTTCCCCCTCATTTTCTTCATCATTTGTATTATTTCCATCACTTTCATCCTCTTCATAAATGTGGCTTTTTGACGGAGAGAGTCGGCTTCTTTTTGGCGGAAAGCGGGGCAAGCCGATTAAGTGATTCACTTGAGCCTTGAGGGACTCAATGTCATTCCTAAGTGCGTCTCTAATCTTCTCTTCATGCTTTCTTTTTTCTCGTTCATCGGCACAATTCCTAGAAAGTTGTTGAATTGTTCACCGCATCTCCTCAAGGTCCTCGGTGGCGGATGTCCCAATACCTTGTAATCCGCAAAAGAGAAGTGGAAAAAACACACGAAGAGTTAGAGTTGAATAATTCAACACCTAATTCATAAACTTCAACTAGGTAAGCAAACACAATAGAAACCTCAAGCCTAGAGATGATTAATTCTCACACTTAATAAAAGTGATCAAATACTAAAAGCTTAACAGAGCAACTCAATAGCAGATCATAAGCTAAATGATATACCAAGCCTTCTATGCAAATGACACTTAACAAAAACATCATAAACCAGATTCCCCTTGTGTTAGTTAGGGGGGCATATTGAATCATTTTTCTAGTGCTTATATAGACTTCAAAAAGCAGTCAGCTTTGGTGTATGACTAGTCAAATGGTATGCTTTGAGGAGTAACTAACTATGTTAAGAGTTAAGCAGGAGGTTAAGCAAGATGTTCAGGATCAGATTAAATCAACTTTACTAGTTTTTATATATATGTGAAGAAAGTACTAATGAGCAAAATACCCTCCCATTCAGAAATGCAGATTATATCAAAATTATTCTCATTACATGGGAAATATAAGTCATACAGTAGGCTATGGCTAGAATGTCCATCTTGTTGGCAACTTATGATCAATTAGGAAGAATTAAACTTATTTGCAAAAGAAATGCTAACTAAAGTAAGCTTCAACAAAATATAAGTAAAGACTTATTGTGGCCAGATACTTCAGAGTCCTACTAACATTGACAACACTAATACAATATGACAGAAAGTTTATCTTTTAACTCATCAAATACCACGTCTCTATGCAAAAATATCTAGCAAATGATATTATATTTCTTACGACATTTGGGAGGCTTTTGTATATACTGAACCAAGGTTCCCCAATATGAAAGAAATGCAATGCGACAAATAACCGTTATAGTACTAAGCCATAGTCTATAGCCAAGACCTAACATAATAATAAGTCTATTTCTGAATTAAAGGCTGCAGCATATAAACATAGAGCTAAAATGTTCAGAGAAAACTTTATTACGAGTGCATCTGAATTAAGGTAGAAGTGACATTAATACCACATCAACGAAGATCACATTGCACAAGATAACCCCAACCTCATATTCAGTAGTAACTTATCCCATTTATCCATGTTTTCTATATTAACCTGCAACACTATGAACAAGCACACGTATAACGAAGTGAATCAATGCATTCAAGGATACATTTCAATTTCAGAGCAATTGAGAATGCTGCAAATATTCTTCAATGGTTGTAGCTTCCTATAATAAAAAGTATGTTATATAAATTAAGTTTTCTCTAAAAAAATGTCTAGCCAAAAAAGTTAATAAACATAACTTACTCCTCAATGCTATCATAGAGCCCACCAGACCTTTGCACTCGTGGAGGATTTATCTTGCGATGGATGTGCATCACCTTGACATTATAAACAAAATGCAAGGCACAACAAAAAATTATTCACCAATAAAATAAGAATCATTAAAATTTGATTTCCTGTAATTTTATACATGATTTCCAGTTGATAATTACATACAACAAACTGCACGTAGTATAAAAGTTCATGTAATTGCACTCATATTTCATATACAAGAATGCAGTAGTTGCATACATACAACATAACCCATTTGATGTCCTTTTAGACTAATTAAAGAACAGAATATTCTCAGATGTTGCAAAGTATTTACTTGAAAAGCTTCATGCAGTGCATTAAATTAGCCCTACCTCGAGGGGTAGAGAGGTTGTTTCCTAAAGACCCTCGCTCAAGAAGAGTATATACTAACCATATATACACACCCCCACCCAACAATTTCTTTTAATCAATTATATGCATATTCTCTACATGAATATTAACTTAAAAAATATAGTGACTCCTAAAATCAAAATCTATAACAGCAAAAGGATCAAATAAATGTTGCAGATCTCAAATCATTTACATCATCCATTCTATCTAAAAATAGGCACGCAGGTCCTAACAAATACAACATTATAGCCTATCGTTCCAGAAAAATCGCTAAGGTAAATAAAAGACAAAGAAAAAGAATGAAAATAAAAGATTACTTACAATTGAGAAACAAGAGGAATGATTAAATAAGAATAAATAGAATACTTACGATATCAAACTTTTTGAATTGGTTTAAATCTGTCTATCACCGAATAAATTAATATCAAACTCCAATAATCAGAGAATATATGATTGTTAAATCAGAAAAAGAGAAAACTGTGGCGCAAGAACCAAATTCGCGTGAGAGGAGAAGATTTCACAGGATTCATATGAACCGAGTCTTCAACTCCAATCATCCTTAAAGATAAAAGATCTTCCAAATACTATAATACTAATATACAACCTCTCAGTATAGATCCTTCTTTTCAAAAGCCCACACTTATTTCCTCCACAACAACGATTCTCAAAAAGGTAAGATTTGCCATCGAACCTCGAGGAACCCACACAATAATTGAACCAAAATATAACCCAGTACTTGTAATAATATATTGATCCAAATTCTAAAGGCATATCGAAAATAATTTCGGATACGAACTCTACATTAGAAAGTAAACAAAGACTATTTAGAGCAAAGAAGAGTATGATAAAGTACAGACCTTTATTGTTCGGATTGCGGCGAATCTTTTTTGTAGAGATGGCGACGACCAGAGCGAATTGTGCCCTGCAGAAATTAAGCCCTAATTTGTGAGTTGAAGTGAGGGAACTAATTGTGCGCTTTGGAAAAAAGGGGGGATGGGGGGAGGGGGGAGAAAGGAGAGGGAATTTTTCCCGGTTCCATAAATTTGAGTCTAATATCCAAATTACCCCCTAATGTGCAGATCAAAACATATAAAGATGGTGGCTGATATCGTCTTTTAATATCTTTGTTTTCTCTATTTTTCTCTTTCATTTCCTTTTTACTATTTAAATTTAAAAATTGGAAAATATAACTAAATTACTAACAAATAATAAATTAAAATATAGAACAAACTCACAGCAACTCATAAAAATATTTTATTTTATATTCAAAATGCTAAATATCCATGGCTAGATAAAACGTAACAAAGTTGTAAAATTATAAATATTATTTGTTTGAATTCAAAAGTCCTACTATACAAAAAATAAAAGACATTCAAGTGCATTCACCACGTCCAACTTTAATCCTAAAAAATAAAAAAATTGCTAGAAATAAGAGTCTGGAATTGAATTCACCGAGAAATGACGCTTACCTATAACTATTTAATATAACTAAGAAAACATGTTCAAGTAATTTTCGAGTTATAAAAATTGTAATTTGTATTTAAGCTATTGATTAACAAGTGTTAAAGCAATAAAAATAAGTAACTAAGTAAATAAAGGTATTTTTCAATAAGTGTCTAACATGTTTCCTATAATTTTGCCGAACTATTCTTTATTGATCGTGAATTCTCTCATAACGTAATTATCTCTCGATCAAAAGCAGTATTTTTTACAATTATTCTCTCAAGCTAATTCTAGCTAACAAGTCAAACGACTCACATCAAACGCGCCAAAACTTCGTCATCTCTAACCCCTCTTTTAAGTCTGTGCGATTAATCTGTTAATTATTACTCAGATGTGACATTGTTCAACGAGAACCTAATCTTGTAATCTTATTCAAGAAAAGACTAGATATAATAATGACATATTTAATTAAGAGGTTTTCAATCAACTGTAATCAAAACATAGTTAAACAAATAGAGTTTGGAGAATGACTCAATTTATATTGAGGTTAGAAATAGTCGTACATGTTATAAATTCAATGAATGTGGATGTCCCTTCTGTAACTTCGTTAATAATTCATGCACCACATGAATGAACCCATTAATTATTATAACTTGAGAGGATACCTTTGTAACTATAAATAGAGCATTTTTAGCTCATGGATAATATAGTTGAAATAAGAAGAAGAGTTCTCTTCTCTTTTGGTGCTTTAGTTTATAATTATATATTTATTTCTTACCAGTACATTATATCAAATTGTTCATTTTGATCAACCTCCTTCACTTTTATGCATCTTGATTTTACAAAATATAAGGTGAAATAAATAACTTAAATATTTGATATGATTAGTGTCCGCGCATCCGCAGGGGTACTAATACTAGTATTACTTAAGGATATCACAAATGCACTTCTATTTAGTGAGTTATCATTTTATAAACTAATTAATGAGTAATATTTCTTAAAAAACTGCTAATACACTTCTACTTAGTAGAATTTTCAATGTAGAGGCTAATCAAATATTAATATTAGTTAAAGATATAACTATTAATATACTTTTACTTAGTTTAATTGTCAATCTATAAATTAATTATAGCTAATACATTGTTATTTAGGGTAATTATTTATATATAAATATATATATATATATATATATATATATATATATATATATATATAAATACACAACTACTTTTTGTAATTATCAATTTATAAGCTAATCAATCGCTAACATTTCTTACTGATATTACTAATACACTTCTACTTAGTGTAATTCTTAATATATAAGCTAATCAATCAGTAATAGTTCTTAAGACTATACTAATACACTTCTACTTAATTAGTATAATTATCAATGTATAGGCTAATGAATCACTAGCATTACTTCAGGATACCACTAATATTACTTAATGATACTACTAATAAATCTATACTTACCTTAATTATCAAACTAAAGATAAACAATCACAAACATTTCTCACAACTAGCATTAATACACTTCCATTTAGTGTATAATTATCAATGTATAGGCTAATCAATCACTAACGTCGCTTATATAAGGATGCCACTAGTTCACTAATACTTAGTGCTATTATCAATGTATATAGGCTAATCAATCACCAACATTACTTACAGGTATATTATTAATACACTTATATTTCGTGTAATTATCAATCTACAAGCTAAATACAACTAATACACTTTTACTTAGTATTATCAATGTGTATGATAATAAATTATTAACGTTACTTAAGGAAACCATTAATACACTTCTACTTACAGTAATTATCAATTTATAAGATAAATCATCACTAATATTTCTTATGGAAACAACTAATACAATTCTTTTTAGTGTGTAATTATTAATGTATAGGTTAATCAATGTAGTTAAGGATACTACAAATTCACTTTTACTTTGTGTAATTATAAATTATTAAGCTTATTACCACTAATATATTTTTAAATAGTATAATTACCTTCACTTAGTGTAAATTTCAATAAATAGGCTAATCAACCACCAAGATAATTAAGTAAATACTTACCGAGGGACTTACCGACGGCCTCCCTCGGTATTGTATAATAAAAAATAAAAAATAATTATACATAAGATTATATATTTAAATTACCGACGGAAGTCCATCGGTACTGTAAGAACAAAATTCAAAATATTATGTAAATGCAATAGCGATTGAGTACGTGGATAACTTTTTTTTTTTCACTTATTTTTTTTAAAGCAACGACAGACACCCTAAAAAAAAATTCGAAAATATAAATACAAAATTTTCCGAGGGAGTCCATCGGTAATTTACCGACGGAATCCGTCGGTACAACCATTTAAATTTTGATCGGTCAAAATATCATTATTTACCGACGGAAGTCCGTCGGTTCCTTTTTAAAAAAATTAGAAATAAAAAAATTCAAAAGTATCGAGAGACTCCGTCGGAAAGTCCTTCGGAATACCGACGGAAAAAAGTCCGTCGGTATTGTTGCGTCGGTAAAAAGGTGATTTTTAGTAGTGGAACGGATTGAAATTTTTTCATTAACGGCTTATCGATTTGAGGGCGGATTATTCAATTTTCTTAACGGATAATCCGTTAACCCGTTAAGAATATATATATATATATATATATATATATATATATATATATATATGGCTGATCAACGTGTATCACTCCCAGAATAATCTTAACAAGGCATCTGAGCTCCTACGTTCCATGCAACGATGTGGATATGAACCTGATTTTGAGACTCACTGGTCTCTGATAAGAAGATCGGAAGAGCNTTAAATAATGGCAAGCAGAATGGGGGATTTTTGTCCAGATTTCTTTTTGAAGTTGGGTTTGCTAAGAAGAATAAAGGGGGATGAAATATCTTGTACCATCGTTTGTGAATGTCTAAGCTTGTTTTTTTCTTTTAGCTATATGTATCTTTTGTTATGTTTGGTCTGAGTATAGTTGCCTCTGTCATTTAAGGTAGTGAACTTTTCTTCCTGAGTGACAAAGGGGTTCTCTGGAATCTGTGTAATCTGCTCAATATTGTTGATTCAACATATTGGATGTAATATAGGCGTTAACAGACATATGTATGTCTGGACTCATCTGTAATTTCCTATTCTGAATTTGTATGCTACGCGGTCATCAAACAATTAATGCACGTAATATAGATTGAATTAGGCCGATAAACGGCCCGATAAGAGCTAAACCGATACCAATCCGCCCGATATCTTATCGGATGGCTAGCGGATTAATACGTTTAAAAGCCGATAACCGATAAGCCAAACCGTTAAGTGTAAATAACCGCCCAATCCGCCCGATAAGCAGCCCTAGCTAGGTTGATTCGATACGGAGTTTAAAAAAAACGAAATTTTTTGAAACTTATGGTTTTAAAGCTTAAGGGGTAAGAGTTTTGTGGGGCTATGATAATTTTTTGGTTATAAAAGCTTTTCATTAAAGTAAAATGGGTAAAATAAAAAGTTTAAAATTGAATTATTTTTAAATTTAAAAATGTGTCATTTATTTTGGAACATACTAAAAAAAAAATACCTCATCTGATTTGAAACGGGGTAGTAATATTGAACAATCAATTTGCAATTCTTTTTTTGTAATTTCTTACAAATTTATTTATAATTTTATTTTATTTTTAAATAAAAATAGTAACACAGAAGAACATCTATAATAACTTTCAATTTAGAGGTTTTCAAATGGATCATTTTGTACAGTAGCTGCAAAACAGCTCACATTTGATTTGCAAACATTTGAAAGTACAACATATATATTTACGGCATGTGCAAGTTATTGAAGTTTAATCTATAGTTGAAACGTTAATTTATCATACAGCATAATTTTAATTCTACCAAAGATCTTCCCTTTTATATTCTACTACCTCCGTTCCAGTTTATGTGAACCTAATTCATTTTTGGTCCGTTCCAAAAAGAATGAACCCTTTCTAAATTTGGTAACATTTTTTCTTAAACTTACAACCCTACCCTTAATGAGAAGCTTTTATAACCACACAAATACTCTGGGCCCCATTTGGACTTGTTTAGGACCACAAATTCCAAAAATCTTTATTTTTTTCTTAAACTTCGTGCCCAGTCAAACAGGTTCACATAAATTAGAACAGAGGGAGTAACATTTATTTTATTTTTTTATTTGCAGCTCTCCAAATGAATATAGTAAGTACATTTGATGAAAGAGAGCAGGAGTACTGCGGTGGAGGTGGATATACGCTTTGAGAGCGCGATTGGGGATATATAAATTTGAATTGATATTACACTGTACAGCACTAGGAATGGGGAACAAGAAGGGCTGCAAAAGCCCATTAAATTTGACCAAATTTCTCAAGGCTTCTGTGTTCTAAACAACAAAACAAGAAGGACATAGAGAAAAAAATGTAATATTAATAACCTGTTTGGTCAAATTTTTCTTTAATAAAAGTACTTTATTTTTTTAAGTATCTTTTTAAAGTTGAGTTGTTTGACCAATCTTGTAGAAGAAAAAAAATGTGTTTTTGAATAGAATCACAGACAATTTTTGAAAAGTAGAAAAAAAATAGTTTCTTTTCAAAAGTATTTTTGAGAAAAATAAACACTTTTAAAAAGTTTGTCCAAACAATAATTGTTGCTAAGAAATACTTTTCAAATTAATTAGTTAAATACAAACTGTTTTGTATTTTCTTTTAAAGTGTTTTTAAATTAAAGCCAACCGTCTATAACTTTGAAAAGAAAAACAATTGACAGTTATACATCCATAACTGTCAATCGAAGCGATTCCAAAAGGAACATTTTGAAGACTGAGTAATATGTCACATTTGATTCATCAAACATTTGAAAATATGACATTTCTTACGGTAATGCATAGTATTGAAGTTTAATTTATAGTTGAAGGGTTGAAGCGTTAATTTATCTTACACTACAAATTTTTTATTCCACCAAAGATTTTTCTTTCTCACTTTTACTTTTCTATTTTTCATCTCTACAACCATACATCATCCTTAATACTTACATTTCTTTCTTTTTATCTTTTATTTAGTTGGAACAAGCCCTTATTTTTATGGGGGGTGGGGGTGGGGGTGGGGGTGGGGGGAACTCTACTATATATGTTCAGGTTTTTCCTTTTAACTAGTTTGGGAGAGTCTCAGTTACTAGTATTTGATATCTATGTTTAATACTAGATATTGTATGCCTGTGCCTTGCACGGGCCCGACATTTGAGCTTGACCTTATCGGTATTATCTGTTCTTACCTGCAAATACATAGAATAAAAGCTACATCATTAATTCAGTTATGTAATTTGCGACAAGTATGAAAAAAAGATACAGAATTTGTTTTGAATTGCATAAAGAAACAGCTTTATAAACTTTGAATGGAACGATGAGAGCAAAATAGTATATGACCTATAAGCCATAGTATCCCTACCTCTTGCTAGCATAAGATTGATCTGGACAGGACTATGATTTTACAAGCCTGAATCCTGAAACTTTAACATCAAACCTTCTCCGATAAGGATGTCTTCGATAAATATGATAGTTTATATCACAGTGTATTAGTAATTGATTTGATTCCTTCATGCGGATGCATAATCTCTGGAATAGCGAAGGAAATATGTAGTCGATTGATCAACCATAGAGCACCCACCTTTAGTAGCCCCATTGGCTATCATCGTTCTCCACCTCTAAGTTACTCTTGCTCTTCCCTCTCTACGACATGCATTTCTAGCAAAATCCCAGAATTCAGTACTAAATCATAAGATTGATGCTTGGAACTTGACGAAACAAAGGGACATTTGGACAACTCATAACCCATAATCTTTCTTTGAGTAATACTGTGATAATGATGACGCTGGACCATCTCAGTTATTGGCATTTCATTCATTCATTCGCTGAATGCATATTTTCTTTTCCAGCAATTTGTATGTAGGATGGAATTTAACTTTGTTAAGTGAAGAGGCAACATTAGTCCAAATATATGCGTAAATGAAATGTTAAAAGGCTAATAAAATATTTGTAAAATTCAAAGAAGTTGTGAAATATGTGCTGCAGAAAAACTGAGGTAAAGAAGTGAAAATGACATACAACAGATAGATAAGAACTTGGCAATTTTGTGATTATTGTTTCTTCATAATGAATATATTATTGAATCTAATGAGGTAAATTGATCCATAACAAGTTCGTATCAAATATTATAAAACATTCCCACATAGAGTTTTAGATTAATGACTCAAGACGTTGTGCAAGTTGATTATATTCATTTAAAAATCATTTGAGTACGTATAATGTGACATAGGTTAACAAAATATCAAATGCAACTAAGGTCGATAAATAATTGAAGTTACGTTGAAAGAATCTTCTGGTAATGTCTAAAAGAATCACGAAGACATACCTCACTTCCTCAATTAACAAAAATATAAACTACTCTATACGACTCATACACTGGTAAGTACCGCTAAGCTTACTCTCTAATAATCGAGCTTTGTATTCTGATATCAAATGTCAGCAGTAGATAACCAGTTACGTTCTCATTGTTTTACTTTCTTTTGCAATTTAAAAAATTTGCCAACCTTGCTCTCTGGCAAGCCAAAGCGCTTTCTGATGATCACATGCAACGGAAAGGTGATACCACACTCTTGAGTCATCCTTAAAGAAAATCGAAGAATCTACCGATATATTTTCTTTCATGATCGTTTTTCTTTCATGTATAATTTAGGACAAAACTCTATATATTCTTAAACAAATAATATAACGTTCTGATAAACCTCCTTGATAGATGATATAACATAATGAATAACATATTTTAACATTATCACAAAATTATTCTATACTTAAAATTTTCTAATATGAGGACCTTAAAGTGTAACACATATCCCTCTTCATACACTAAACAGACTTAGCAAACTACTGCTCCACACCCCAGAATTCAACAGAGAGTGAAAAAGAATCATGAAGCAAGAATTCCATAGATATGAGAAGTTGGAAACTGAAATCGCTAATCATGAATAAAATTAAGAGAAAAAAAAGAAAAAAAATAGATGAGTAGAAGAAGTAGACTAAAGGAAAACGTTTAACAATGAGACTAAAAGTACGTAGAAAGATAAATATTAATACTTCATGGTGGAATAGGTCCACAAATTAGTATCAGACCAAAAGTTATGGTAGTTTGGGTTAGCTGCTTTAATATAGTAAGATCATAATTCCTTGAAAGTTAGACAGGGAAATTTCTATATGAAATGCCATAAAATGAAAAAGAAGAACTTCTAAGTCAATTAAAAAAAATGACACATCTTTAGTACCATAAATTTAAGTGTGCAAAACAGTTTTTGGTTTCAATGAGATCTTCTTCATTTGATAATGTTTAGACGATTCAATTTTTGAACGGACTGCATGGAGAAAAATTAAAAAACTTAATATGAACCAAGTCAATATATGGAAGAAAGTTTTTTATTCCATTAGATCACTATGGCTTCTCCTATGGAGTCTCGCATTCTTGCCCAGTTAGAACAGAACAAAAAATCTATTGTGCATTTAGAGACCTTGCAATTGTCTGGTCCATCTTTGTAATGAAGTTCGATTGAATTCTGAAAATCCTAATTTCAAACCCCATGGTAAAATTCAAATTCCTTGATGAAAAAATAAAATAAAAGAACAACATGTATGCAACACTTCAAAGTAGAGCAGGACGGTTGGCCAGATCTGACTCCCCACTGCTGTGTCGTGTCTTCCTAGTCAACTGTATGGTAAAGGCTGATATGGTTCTTCAATTCGACTTTCCATTCATAAGACTAAAAAAAAATCATTCAGAAATTCCAAACCAAAAATAGAATCATTCATCTGGATATATGGATTCCAAATAAACACGCACATCCTCAACTTTTTGGGCAAAGTACAAAATCAAAGAAATGTATTGCTAATATTTGTAGAGTCAATTTTGCCATAAAATTACAGAATAAGAAACCAAAATAATATTCTCTAACAATGTACGATCATACTAATTAATCACGAATAGAAGCTGAGAAAATAGTCATTAGCTTAAAAACCAAGATTTTCAATACCATAATGGTAAATCAAAATTTTCTTTGATTCGATTATTACGTAACAAATCGAATTAACCAATTTTAACTCATTAAGTGGCAATAGATAAACGTTGATCAATTTTTAAAATATATAAAGTATTATGTGGCAAGACTGCAAGAATTAGAGATGAGAACATTCTAGAATCTAGAAACAAATGCATGAACTCACTAAGTAAATAATGAATTGGGTTCTTACGAGTGTTGGAGTAGGACATACTTATACCACTTTAATACGCAATGGCCAAACCAATTTCAAGCATAATTCTTGCACTTCAGCCCAGTTTAAAATCAATTACTAAAAAATTCATAAAAAGGTGGTTGTAGAATGGAATAAAAGAGAGAGCAACTAAGTAAAAGAGAAATAAGAATGACGGAGATTCATGAAATAAGCAAATGTAAATAAATTCAGATTTAGAAAGAGAAGAATAAGCGAAGAGGAATGACAGAATTGGAGAATAGTAGGAAGAAAACAGGAATAGAACATCCTAGAATCTCTTTAATTGATTGATGAGGCAAGAATGGAAGAAGCAGGGGAGATTTTTACACGTTCTTCACTAAAGCAAATTATAGGTTAGCTGAAAATACCAATTATGCCCTTGGCCGACCATCATGCCTTTTCTATATAATAGAAATATCACATCACAGTTGATTTTATACATTCTTTGTACAGAAAAGTATACAGTATTGTTAAAATAGGAAAATAAATATTCATTTTAGCCAAATTCTCAACTTGTTATCCACTTTAGCCCTGAACTCTTTTTTTACCACTAACTAATTCTCCTTGTAAACTTCTTATCTACACCATTGTTAGATCTCCCTTTCTCACAAAATTATACTTAATAAGATAAAGAGTTCACCCACTAGAGAAATTTTCATGAAACCCACCAGAAATCCCACCTAAAATGATTAGAATATCAACATTTTTTCTCCATAGTTAGCCGGGTTGGTTTATTTTTTCTTTCTAAAATATTATTGTTATTGGGTACCAATTGAGATGATTGAATTGAGATTCAGAACCCCTTACAACTGGAGTCCTTTTTCTTTTTGATATGCGAAAAATTTATAAATAGTCATCTTTACGTCTGGTCAATCATATTTAGCCACATAATCAAAAGTCAACCTTATCTAGCTAGTAAATTAGTACGGGAAATTTTTATTGACTAAATTACCCTTACTCTATTTTTAAATTTACGCAACACGACCTCACACTCTGTTTGAGCAGAATCTTGCGCTGTAATATACAGATTGAAGTAAGCTCTCAATTATTCTTCTCATTCTTCGAATTTTCTGGTTTGATCTCAATGCTTTAATCTGTGCTAATCTCGAATTTTCTCAATGCGTTAATTTGTACTTAATTGTATAATATATCTTCTTGTTTGTAATTCAGATCGTAACTAGTAAAATCTGCATTGTTCTGATATTATTATAAATTTTATATGAAAAACGTTTATTCTGTACTTAATTGTATAATATATAAATGTAATTTAATTTCAAGTAATTTATGCTGTTCTTTAAAAAATACATAGTAAAAGTTATAGCAAATGAATTAATTGCAGAACAAAACAGCCAGTATAATATGCTGGACCTTTCTAAATAGATATATTAACCTTTTAAACTTCCAGAATATTATACGGAGAGTATGTATGATTCAAACACCAAGAATATATCTAAATTTTTAAGATTCACCTACTATTCTGAATGAAAAGATGGAATTTTGCTGTTAGATATGTCAAAACTACACAGTCTCCAGCATATAGTATTGGAGGTATCTTTGATTCAAACTACTACAAAAAATTATGCATAGATTATACTGGAAGTATCTGTGATTACACATCTAAAATTTTTAAGGTTCGACTAATGCTAATGCTATAGTACTGGAGGTATCTTTAATTCAAAACCACAAAAAAGATCATAAAATCGTGCAGAACGAAACGCCAGTATAATATGCTGGACTTTTCTTAATTAATATCTAAAACTCAGAAACTTCCAGCTGATTATACTGCAAGTGTGTGAGCACATAATTTTTGTCCTATATGAATTACTCCTATAAAATTCAAGAAAATAGATTTTTTCTTTAATTATTCGCCATTTTATAGGATTTTATTAATTGTTCGCATTTTTGTGCACATTTAATTTTTGTTAAAATTATGAAAAAATACCAAAAATATCATGCGTTGCATTTAGGTTTTATTTTTATATTTTTAGGATTAATTAGTTAATTATCTGTTGCATGAAAAAATAAAAATTACAAAAATGGTCCATTGTTGCATTTTTATCTTTAATTTTAGAATAATAGTTTTTCTCTTTGATTTAGGATTAAGGAACTTTTATAATTTTTTTATGAAATTCATTAGTTTTATAATCTGGATTAATTTAGGATTTTATTTTAGGTTTTTAATTGAAAAAAAAGGGGAAAGAAAAAGAAAAAAAGAATAGAAATTAAATGGGGCTAATTGCAAAAGGGCTGCCTTAATTGGGCTAAGTCATGGTGAAGCCCAAATTTCCCCTTTAACCCGTTCCAAACCCCCCAGCCCAACAAACCACCAGGTCCAGCCCGCCCCATTGCAGCCAAATGACCCCGTTTTGTTATAATCTGATCACAGCCGTTGGATTTAGGCAATCCAACGGCTCAGAACTGGGGAGTCTTTAATATATAACTGTCCGAAGTTATACCCCCCCAGTCCAAACCCCCTCAGTTCCCATCTCCCTCTCTAAACAACGTAACCCTAGCCGCCTTCGTGTTCTCCGCCGTCTTCGCCAGCAAACACCCGCCGGAAATCGCCTCACGGCGGTTCCGGTGTCTCAAACCCACCCAAATCTTCACCCTACAACCTCCTTGGTCCCCTCTTTCCAAATCTATCATCAATCTCACCAAAAATCAAACAGACCGCTCTTAATTTCAGATCTAGGGTTTCCTGAATTAGCCCTATTTTTCCCCTTTTCGATTTTTCTTCATAAATCCGACTCGTTTTGACTAAAAACTTACGTTAATAGACTGCTCTCTACAAGAGCAATCGATTGACGGTAGTTGTTAGTCACTTCGAGACCACCAAATTTAGTTGACTCGTCGGATTCCGGTCGAAGTTCATCATCTGTATCTTTCTTGGGGCAGGTTTTGGGGTAAGGAGCTCTCACTATTTGTCTTTTCGTCAATTTTAGCTTGCATGATTCTGATTTGTAGGATAATTTAGGCTTAAATTCATGTTAAAACCTGTTGGAATTCTCAGTTCAGGGGGCCGGATTAGTCAGCCATAGCAATTTCTTGTCAATGTTTGTTCATACTGTTTCTTAGTTTGATTCATGGCAAATTAGTTAGGGTTGGTAGTAATTCTGGATTTAATTGCACAAATATTTAGTTTCTTGTTTTTCTTATTATTGATTTCTTAATTCGTGCCCAGTTTTGTTTTGATTGTTGGTTTTATTTTGGAGAACAAGTTAAACCTGTGAGGAGTAAAAGGGTTTGAAACAGTAACTTAAGGGGGGTAATTTGGAGTTTAGAAATGGGATTTTCAGATAAGGATTGGTATAGGAAGTTTCTAGAACCTGGGGCAGCTGTCCCCATTTGGTTAGCACAAAAATGCTGAGCCAATAAGGGACAGCTAGCTGTCCAGGTGGTTAAAAAAGATGCTCTGCAGGCTGGGAATAATTGCCAGGGCTGTTTCTGAGCACATGACCTTAGAGGCCTATAAAAAGGTGACCTCCTTTCACTCTAAAAACAGATTTTCAAGGTTCATTCTCTGCACAAAAGTTCTGAAAATACATACACTGATATAGATTTTGAGGGCTGAAATACTCCAGAAAAAAGGGACTTCGAATTACTTTCTGATTTTCCTCTTAGAACTTAAAGGGTGGTCATGAGGATTCCTGGGTTTTCAAGCTGAAAATAGCTGGTTTTGAAGTTGTTCTTTGTTCGATTATCATTACTGTTCTGTTGCTGATCTCTTGCTACTGTTCATTCGGCTGACTTCAGAAGTTTCTTTTTCTTCTATTGCTGTATCCAGGTATCATCATTGAGCTCTGAAATGACCATGGAAGTTTGATATGTTTAAGATGGACTTTCAGATCTTCTTCTTGTTTTCGATAACTGTTATTCGTTGATGGTTATAACTATTTGCTTCAATTTAGACTAAGGGTTCTGTTTTTCTAGTATGTTTTTGTCCAAGGGCTCGAGGTTTAAATCAGTTGCAATGTGTCAATTGTAATTTGTTGGGATTGTGGTGGAAACTGTTGATTGCATATTATATGTATGTGTATTATCAATTGAGTCACTTTGAGTCCGACATTAATAGCTTAATTATATGTTTAAGTTTAGGGTAGTACATGAATGAGCTCAAGGATTGAGCATTTGTGTCACGATCCAAAATCCACTAAGGGTCGTGATGGCGCCAGACACCACTGTCAGGCAAGCCAACCAAAATACTTAATTAGATTCTCGTTTTAATACTCGTGAAATCTATGATTTTCTTTCAAATTTACCAATAAAAAAAATAATCGCTTCAATTCCAATTAAATGATAAGCAGTTAATACAAAATACTTCATAACCATCCCAGAACCCGGTGTCACAAGTGCATGGGCAATTTCTAAGTATTCGAATAAAGTACTACAGCTGTCCGGAACACAAATTGGACATAAAGTAAATACAATTCTGGGAGAGAGACTATTCTAGCTGCGGGCTGCCTCGAGAAAATACAGCTCGCCTAGTCTCCGGGTCACCCATGCTGCTACGCCCAGTAGGCCAATAGAAATACATGTACCCGTGCAACAAAATGCACATAAAGTGTAGCATGGGTACGAAAACAACGTGTACTCAGTAAGTATCCCACCTAATCTCGAAGAAGTAGAGACGAGATGGCAACTTCGACACTTACTAATGGTCCAATAATAACATTATTAATGCGATGAATCAAGGATTTATTAAGAACGACAGTAAATTCAAATGAGACACGAAACAGGTAAAAGTTCCTTTTTATTAAAAGTCTCCGGATTCATAATCCATTAATTAACAAATATCTCAAGTCGGGGAGAGCAGATACCAATATCAATAAATCTCAAGGCAGGCAATACAAGCATGCGCAACTCATGCCGAGGTCGTACGGCCCGATCCAACATAAAATGTAAAATGTGCACTGCCGAGGGTCGAACGACGCGAATCATAGATGCATCTATTACCCCGCTCGCGAATCATACATGCGAAGCGGTCAAATTTAACTAAACAATCACCCTGCTCGCGAATCATACATGCGATGCAGGTACACATAGAAATACATGCTCAAAAAGCAAATTAAGAATTTATCGGGGACCATTTATCCAAATAAAAGCAAATTCTCTTTTAATGATTTAAGAAAATGAAGTTTAATCCTCTTTGAAATTCATTTACCAATTCGATAAGATTTAAGAAATTCAACTGTCAATAAGATCACAGATATTCCAAGTATAGCATGCTTTTGGGTCCTAGACTACCCGGACTTACACATATTAGTAGCTACGCACGGACTATATATTAGTAGCTACGCACGGACTATCGTCACCTCGTGCGTACGTAGCCCCACAAATAGGAGCACATAACCAATTATTTCACCTATGGGGACAATTCCCTCTTACAAGGTTAGAAAGGAGACTCACCTCGCTCCGAAGATCCATAACCGACATTCCACGCCCTTCCGAAGACTCGAATCGATGCTAAATGCTCCAAAGCTATCCAATAATTATGAAAATTCATTAATATATGCTCAATTACTCATTACAATCCAATTTATAACAATTCCTAACCCCGATCGAAAAGTTGACAAAAATGCCCTCGGGCCCACGTGCCCAGATTCCGAAATTTTTCGAAGAACAAGTTTACCCATAACCCCACCGACTCAAATATATAATTTACTCTCAATTTCATACCCAAAATCGTGGCCAAATCCCAAGAATATAAATTTCTAGGTCTCCCCCACAAAACCCCAAATTTCTACCAATTTCATGCTCAAATCCGTACATAATCAATGTATTTAACTCAAGATAGGTGGGGATAGCTTACCTTATCGTTGATGATGAAACCCCCTCTTGAACCCTCCAAGAATCGCCCAAGCCAAGAGAAAAATGAGAGAAAATGGCCAAATCCCGATTTTTAAAACACTCACTGCCTCCAGTCCTTTCGCACATGCGGTCTATTGACCGCTTCTGCGGTCCCGCAGGTGCGGACCAATGCCGCTTCCGCGGTCTTTCCCCAAGCCTTCTACTTCCGCATCTGCGCTTCTCCTTCCGCAGGTGCAGTCCCGCATCTGCGGCAAAATGACCGCATCTGCGGTCCCAGCCTAGCCGTCCATTTCCGCTTCTGTGGCACGAAGGCCGCTTCTGTGGCCCAAGTCTCGCAGGTGCGGTTATACCAGCAACCAGCAACTTCAGCTATCTCCAAAATTCCATTTTCGATCCGTTAACCTCCCGGAAACCACCCGAGGCCCCCGGGACCCCAACCAATCATACCAACCAGTCCCTAAACACATTACGGACTTGCTCGAGGCCTCAAATCATATCAAACAACGCTAAAACCACGAATCGACCTCTAATCCAAGCTTTATGAACTTTAGAATTTCAAACTTCTACTTTCGATGTTTAAACCTATCAAATCACGTCCGATTGACTTCAAACTTTGCAGACAAGTCATGTTCGACATTACGAACCTACTCCAACTTTCAGAATCGGATTCCGACCCCGATATCAAAAGGTCCACCTCCGGTCAAACTTCTCAAAAACCTTCAAATTCTATCTTTAGCCAAATGACTCCAAAATGACCCACGGACATTCGAATTCACTTTCGATCGCGCTCCCAACTCCAGAATCACCATACGGAGCTACTCCTAGGCTCGGAATCCCAAACGGACATCGATAACACTGAAATGCACTTCAACCCAAACTTATGAAATTTCTTCCAAAATGCTAACTTCCACAATAGGTGCCAAAACGCTCCCGGGTCATCCAAAACCCTATCCGGGGATGTGCCCAAGTCCGAAATCATCATACAAACCTACTGGAACCTTCGGATCCAGATTCCGAGGTCGTTTACTTAAAAATCCAATCCTAGTTAATTCTTTCAACTTAAAGCTTCCAAAATAAAAATTCTCTTTCCGAATCAACTCCGAACTTCCCGAAATTCAATTCGGACCATGCATGCAAGTCATAATACCTGAAATGAAGCTGCTCATGGCCTCAAATTGCTGAACGGCGCGCTAGAGCTCAAAACGACCGGCCAGGTCGTTATAGTTTGTTGGTTTGATCTAGCGTTAGTCAGTAGGCATCTCCATTTTTACTTTTATATATCTTGTCTTTAAGGCTGGATCGAGCATGCTTTTCACTGTAGCTGCATCTCATTTCTTTCATTAGTTTAATTCTCATTTCTGAACGTCTGATTTTTCTATCTATTGGTTAAAGTCAGGTGATGAACCTTTTGTTAGTCATATTGGAGTTTGTTTAGTTCTGGGCTGACTCTCAACCCAGCGTTGGGCTCGCTTGGAAGCCCAGGAAATGACTACATAATGTCACTAGCCCATTTCTTGGGCTGTTTGTTGTGAGAGTCAGGTTGAATAGCATGGTTATTATGATCTATCTCTTTTCTTTTAAATTCTGAAGTCTAAATTCAAGCATTTTCAAAAGTTTGGTCAATGTTTAATTATCCAAATCATGATTTTTCTTTAGAATTGCCACTGTGGTTGAGACGCTTATATGGTTGATCTTAATGCTTCAATAGCAGTTTAGGATTAACGTTGTGTCGCTCATGACCTAGTAATAAATTGGGAAGGCGGTAAATAAAGTTTTCATCATGTGTGATTTCAGAGCTTGTGCAAATGACGTTGTAGGCCTCATGGGTTGCATGTTGAGTGGCCCCCTCGAAAGTGGCTAGGCCTGTTAATGGACTAAATAAGGCTGCTTGGTCCAGCCTAGGTTTTGCCTGCTCCAGACCGGTTTGCACTCCTTCTGGTTCTGTCTCTAGGGCCCAGTTTTCCATTTCATTTCAACAATCTGGTCATCTGAATCTTATTAGCTTAAGGACTTGTCCGCTGTTTCTTTTATAACCAATCGCCCAATATGTCATCTTATGCATACTTGTATTAGATTAAACTTTCCCACCCCTAATAATTATATTAAGTTCATACCATTTGTAAGTAAGAACATAGTTAGAACTTTTAAAATTTAATTAAGTATAATTCTTTTAAATGGAGTAAGGTGTGCCATCTTCATTAAATCACTTATGGCCCTCACAAATGTCATAACTAGTTTTTTTTTTAAAAAAAATGACCACTCGTAGAAAAGTCTTTAGGCGCGATTTAATTTATAATTGTGATTGTGTACACGTTCGCGTGACATAATTACGATTCTAAAAATCAAATCGGAGTATGCGTTGCCCCCGGGCAGACTTTAGTGCTCCTGGTACATTGCCCCCACCTCGGCTTGAGTTGTCCACTCAGGTAAACCCAGTCTAGAACACAACCCCAGGTTTAAACTTAGAAGAACATAACCTCATGCCGGATCCCTAGTAGGAACGTTTGTTTGCATCACGTGCATTTGACCTAGGGGACTCAACACAGGGGTTGGTCCGTCTAGGACAGGTGTACCCAAAATAACAGACCATCCTGATGCATCTTACGTGCTATGTGAATATTTATTTGTTTCGGCTTGCATGCTGACCGGCTAGGAAAGACAATCAGGGGAAAAACCAAGAGTGGCATAAATAGGAAACAAACCCGGTATTTGAAAATATCCCGAAACTCTGCCGAATTTTTTGAAAAAAAGGGGATTTGAAAAAGAAAAACAAAAGAGAAAAAAACAAAGCAAAAAGAGTCTTTTCAAAACGAGTCACTCGAGTCTTCTTTTAAAATTATGTCAAGACTGCTCGAACTACGCAGGTCTGATTCCCACCGGATGTGGGATACGTAGGCAACCTACATAGGGTTCGGCCTCTTTTTGCAAAATTAACCAAATAAAGTGAAGTCGTAGGTAGGAATCTGTGTCAAGAATAAGGCGACCCAGCTTCGGTGACGTTCTCACCAAGATAGCCTTAGAATATTTTCAGTTGTCGAAGGGCTATTTTCGTAGAGAACGAGCAAATCTGTCAGTAAGGGGTCATTTTTCTAAGCGTCTTCCCCCTGGCCTCAAAATTTACTTGAAATTACGAAGGGGCCACATTTACGAAAGCAGCCACTTTTGTGTAAAAAGGGGAAAGGGTCAGTTTCTTTGGAAAGTCGAAAACTGTTTCCTCAAAAGTCTGTCAGAGTCATCCCTAACCCTAACCATTCGCAGGTACCAAGATGAACATTGTCCAGGACCCGAAACTACTAGTCATAGAGCAAGCTCAGTTGCAGTTGCGCATGTGGTGGTATGATTTGGATGGGGATGGTCAAGACTGGGTAAAAGAACAGTTGGGTGCTCTCATTGATCTATTGGAAATCAAACCACAGGAATATTTGATCAACGCTTTGGTAACCTTTTGGGATCCTGTGCACAATGTCTTTCGCTTCTCGGATTTTGAGCTCACCCCTACACTGGAAGAAATAACGGGGTACATCCATTTTTGTCAGGACTTGAGGAACAGCTGATATTCCCGAGAGCCCCATCAGTGCACAAATTCTTTGATCTTCTTAATATCAGCAAACAAATGAAGAAGGCTCATGTGGACAATGGGTGATGCTCCTTTCAATTTCTGTATTCCAGATTCGGGCATTCGGTCGGGTTCGAAACACATGAAAAATGATTGAACAATAAACAGGACAAGAACCTTTGGCAAATTCATCGTAGGTTCGCCTTCATAGTTGCGTTCCTGGCAATCATAGTTTTCCCAAATGCCGAGGGGACGGTAGATACCTGCATGGCTAGAGTTGCACAAACCCTTATCACAAAGAAAGATCACACACTTGCTCCTCTAATACTGGCAAATATTTACCGGGCATTGACATTGTGTAGATCCGGGGCCCAATTCTTCGAGGGTTGCAGTGTTCTTCTACAAATGTGGTTGATCGAGCACCTCCGCCATCACCCCAAGTTCATGAGCTATGGTTCAAACAAAGATAATTTCATCAAAAGCTACGAGGAAAGGGTGAAAGATTACAACGCTCCAGAAGGGTTTGAAGCTTGGATCTCCCATTTGAAAGCTCTAAAAGCAAGTCAAGTCGAATGGACTATAGGTTGGCTCCCAATGACAGAAATCATATATATGATAGCCACAAAGGGTTATCTGATGTTGATGGGTTTGCGGAGTGTCCAGCCGTATGCACCACAGAGGGTCTTAAGGTAGCTAGGGAGATATCAAGTGGTACCTGAAGATGAAGATCTAACCACCCAGGTCATCGAACTCCATCCAGAGGCCGCATTGCTAGAGGCTTTAGTCCAGCAGGATTGGAATAATTGTCGGTATTTGAAAAATGGCACCAGGTACCAGATGTTGCCAAAGGGGAAGTGAATCCAAATTATGCAGCGTGGTTTGAAGGAAAGTCAGGTGCAAGCAATGAGCCATAGCTTGAACCAGAGCCCAAAAGACCAGTAAAAAGACCACATGTGCAGGCTTTCGATGACAAAGTCAAGGAAATGTTGGCCTGGGGAGAGAAAGAGAAAAAGTACCAAGCTACCATTCACACTCTTGAAGAGAAATTGAGAAACATTGAGTTCAATAATGATCTACAACTGCAAGAAGCTGAAGGAGAAAGAAGAAAATTGGCCCAGGAAAATGAAGCCTTGCGAGCCCAAATTCAAAGAATGAAAATCGCCGCCGAAAATCCGGCCAGAAGTAGACAAGATGAGAAGCTCATAAACGGCCTTAGGAGAAAGGTGGGTGATTACGAGGCGGACCTGGAAAAGACTGAAAAGGAGTTAGCAAAAGCCCAAGCCAAGTTAGTTAAGAATGCGGAGGGACGGGCCAGTTTCGTCCGACAGCTGAAAGAGAAGTACGACAGAGGAATGGGGGGTCTAAAGAAAAGGTTCAACGTCCTGGAAAACGAAATGACCAAGCAGGCAAGAGATTTCAAAGCAGAAAGGGAACATTGCTATGCCCTGATGTCGCAATTAGAAAAGGATCTGCAGCAACTTCAAGAGCAAAATCATACTGCCGAACAAGTTTTGGGGGCCCGATCTCAGCAGATTGGACGGTTGCTACAAGAGAAGGGTGTTATCAGGGAAAGGGTTAGGAGGATTGCGGACTACATCGTGATGAAATGCAACGAGTGTGAAGACATGAGCCAATCCATGTTCTTCGCTTCAGTTATGATTTTTGTCCGACAGATCATGGATGACTTGTTTCGTCTTCAAGAAGACCTGGCGCACAGACCCGCAGCAAGGCCAACTGGAGCAGCAGTGGAAGAACTTATGTACTCTTGATTTTATTTTTCGAGTCTGTGTTGCAATTTCTTTTAGAGTCAGTCAGTCCATTTTGAGTCTTGTTTTAGTTTCTGAAAATGTTTGAGTCTGTAGGGAAGTCGTTGTAATCAGGATGTTATGTTTTATTTTACAAAATTTGAAAAAAAAGAAGAATGTGTATTTTATTTATTTATTTATTTATCTCCCAGAACTACGCTTGGTCTGATTCATGCGGCATCATGATACGTAGGCAATCCCCATAGGATTCGATCATAACCATAAAATGAAAAAGAAAAAAAGAGTGGAAATAAATCGAGGGGAAAGAAATAATGGCAAAACAAGAGAAGAAAAAATGCGAGAATAAAAGAGGAAAGAGAGAATCAAGCAAAGAAAAGGTGGGAATGAAAGAAAGAGAGGAAGAAAAAGGCAAAATGAAAGAATTAGTGAAAGCCAGGATGAAGCAAGTAGCCGTTCAAATGCATAGTAGAAATGGTTAACTGCTTAGGTGCATTGTTTTCTTTAACGTGCAGTTGCCTACCTGTTAAGCTTCTAATCACTAACAAGTTTGCTTGTTGTCATCAAGTCCAGGCAGGTGGTTAGTTTGATCGGCATTCTGGCAACCCACCCATACAACACCAGGTCTAAGAACAAGTTGATCATGGACGGCCAAGAACTGGACGCAAGTGTTATTGATCCGTCAAGAGAGGGGGAAGAGTCTGAGGTTAATCTGAAAGAGGAACTATACAAGTTGAAACATCAGATGGCGGAAATGTACCAAGCCTGGGTGAAAGGGCATCCCCCACCATCATACCTTGCCAACCCCGCTTTCATCCCACCATTAGCTCAGTCCCAAGAACCTCCCACTGCTGATTCATCACCACAAAATGCACCAGGTTTCACCCACTACCACCATTATCAGGGTACCACCTCCCAAATCCCACAAGCACCACCAGCCAAAACAACCCCATACCCCCCTCCACCAACCACCCCTATTTTCGTAGCAACCCCGCCAGCTACACTCCATCGATCCTCCAGCGAGCCATTATTCCAAACCCAAGATAATCACTACTATCCCCCAGAGCCTACTTTCAGGGCCCCAGATCATCACTCTTATACTCCTCGTTTTGACCTCCCTATTGAAACTGAGAAATTACCTAAAAACCCGTAACAGGAAGAAATGTTCAGGAAGGTAAGAAGCTTGGAATAATCTTTCAGAAACATGCAGGGATTGGGAGGCCAGGTGAGCGTAGCCTACAAAGATTTGTGTCTGTTTCCTGATGTTCAGCTGCATGTAGGATTCAAGATGCCTAAATTCGACGTGTATGACGGGCACGGAGACCCGGTGGCCCAGTTGAGGGGATTCTATAGCAAAATGAGAGGAGCTGGTGGTTGAGATGAGCTATTAATGGCGTACTTTAGCCAGAGTCTGAGCGGCGCGGCGTTAGAATGGTACACACGTCAGGATCACAGCAGGTGGTATACCCACCTTCACGAGCCTACCGAAACCCTGTTGGTCCAGGTTTCCGGCCCAAACCAGTGTTCAGAAATGAAAGGTTGTAGCGGAAGAAAACTTTCACCCCATTGGGGGAGTCTTATACCAGTTTATTCTAGAGATTGAGGCAGTTGGATGTGTTAAGGCCGATCGAGTCAAAATTTCCAAATCCTCCTCCAAAGAACCTTGATTACTCCTTGAGCTATGCATACTGTTCTGGTGCTCTGGGGCATGATACGGAAAAGTGCTGGCACTTGAAAAATGCCATCCAAGAGCTCATTGACACAAGCCAGATTGTGGTGCAAACTCCGGAAGAACCCAACATCAATCAGAACCCATTGCCAACTCATGATGAAACAAACATGATTGAGATAGTACACAAGGAGGGGGAGCCCAAGCAGCCGTCGCAATCTGTTATGTTGATTCGGTTCAGTGAGGTCAAGCCAGTCAAGGGAAAAATTGTCACAATGGCAATGGTTGAAGGAGCAGCGAACAAGTTGAGCATGACAAAAGGTGAACCTTCTGTGGTAGTCAAGAAGAGATCCACAAGTGATGCAAAGCAAGAAAAGTCAAAGTTGATTGTGCCAGGGTTGGCGAACAAGCCTATCATAATTGTGGAGGGTGCCCGCACGGACCATGTCACCATCAAGCCTGTAACCTAGTTGCCGGTAATCAACACCAAGGTTGTCCCCTGGAGCTACGAACGGGTGATAGTGACCTACAAGGGGAAAGAAGTGAAAGAAGAAGTCAATGAGGCCCAAGGGTTAACTCGTTCGGGGAGATGCTTTGCCCCGGAAGAGTTAAGGAAAGCTAAAACACTCAGGATAATCCAGTTCTAGTAAAGAAAGCAGTCACTGAAGAAGAAGCGGAGGAGTTTCCGAGAAAAATGAAAGTACAAGATTACTCCATCGTGGAGCAGTTGAGAAACACTCCCGCTCAGATTTCCTTGCTGTCATTGTTAATCCATTCCGATGAGCATCCCCGGGCCCTGATGAAAATTCTAAACGAAGCTCATGTCCCCGACAAAATCACAGTCAATCATCTGGAGAAGATCGCCAACAAGATATTTGAGGTGAACAGGATCACCTTTTCTGATGATGAGTTGCCTGAGGAAGGTACTGAACACAACAAAGCTCTTTATCTTACAGTGAAATGTGAAGACTCTATGGTCACTAGGGTGCTGGTGGACAATGGTTCCAGCACAAATATTTGCCCTCTCTCCACTTTGCACAAGATGAAAATTGATACTGAAAGGGTCCGAAAGAACAGCATATGTGTCCGAGGTTTTGACGGTGGAGGAAAGGATTCGGTTGGTGATATAGTGCTTGAATTGACAATAGGACCGGTTGAATTTACTATGGAGTTCCAGGTACTGGACGTGGCCGTCTCTTACAATTTGCTGTTAGGTCGGCCTTGGATACATGCTGCCAAAGCAGTCCCGTCCTCTTTGCACCAGATGGTCAAGTTTGAGTGGCACAGACAGGAGATTGTCGTGCATGGTGATGAGAGCCCGATTGCTTACAATGATGCATCCGTCCCGTTCATTGAGGTCGAAGACGATCAAGGGCCTTGGGTCTACCAGGTTTCTGAAACAGTGCCAGTTGAGAAGGTTCCAAAAGGGAAATGTATTCCAACTCCAAAGTTAGCCTCCGCATCTGTCATGGTGGCATCCGAAATGTTGAAGAATGGCTTTGTGCCAGGAAAAGGCCTGGGCGCTTCTTTACAAGGTATCGTGCAGCCAGTGTCCCTGCCAAAAAAATTGGTTACATTTGGTCTTGGATTCAAACCCACAGCGCCAGACGTAAAAAGGGCCAAAAGGTTGAAACAGAAGGCGTGGGCACTTCCGAAGCCTATCCCGCGTCTTTCCAGGTCATTTGTCAGGCCCGGTGCCGTGAGGTGCCCAGTGATAGCAGTTCCAAGTCTAGTGGTTGATGTAGATGAAGAGTTAAGTGAAAGGTTCCAGAGTTTGTTTGATGATGTGAACATGGTCGAAGTTGGAGAAGGTTCCAGCAAAGCGGATGTGCAGTTTGTCGGGCCGAAAGTAAAGCTTAACAACTGGAAGGCTACTCCTCTCCCTACTCGGAGGGAGTTTTGGTAGTTTGCTTTGTTTTCTTTTCTATCTGGGTCATTCCAGGGTTGTGATCCAGATTTTTATTTTCTCGCTTGTTTGATGTAAAACCCTGTATCCTTTATTTTCAATGAAATGCAATTTTCCCTTTTCCATCATTCCTGATAGTTTTCATTTTTGTTTTCTTTTCTTTTGTACAGTTCTTTTTATGCTGGTTTCAATGACATGACATGCATGAGGAATCTTCAGCCAAGTCTTAAAAGTCAATCTAAATCTAAAATAATAATCCAAGAAATAGAGTGTGATGATGAAACGGAATATGATGAGGATGGGGCATTTGAGGAGATTAGTAAAGAGCTTAATCATTTTGAAGAAAAACCCAAGCCTAATTTGAACGAAACTGAAGCAATCAATTTAGGGGATCCAGATAATGTTAGAGAAACCAAGATAAGTGTCCATCTTGAACCGCAAATCAGGGAAGAAATAATCAAAGCATTGTTTGAATATAAGGACATTTTTGCATAGTCGTATGATGACATGCCAGGCTTGAGTACCGATTTGGTGGTCCACAAATTGCCAACTGATCCAGCTTTCCCTCCCATCAAGCAGAAATTAAGAAAGTTTAAGACTGATATGAGTGTGAAAATCAAAGAATAAGTCACAAAGCAACTCGATGCTAAGGTCATTCGAGTCACGCGGTATCCTACGTGGTTAGCTAATGTTGTGCTTGTGCCAAAGAAAGACGGTAAGACCGGAGTATGTGTCGATTACCGTGACCTCAACAAAGCAAGTCCAAAGGATAACTTCCCGTTGCCAAATATCCATATTTTTATTGATAATTGTGCCAAGGATGAGATTGGGTCTTTTGTGGATTGCTATACAGGATATCATTAGATCTTAATGGATGAGGAATATGCGGAAAGACGACATTTATCACGCCATGGGGAACATATTGCTATCGAGTCATGCCATTTGGTTTGAAAAACGCTGGGGCAACTTACGTGAGGGCAATGACAAGAAGTTCACATCCTATGAGGTTAAGTAAATCCCCCTGTAAAGGACATGTTGCGCCCTGACTTGGGTAGCGCAGAAGTTGAAGCATTATCTGTCATCCTACACTACTTACCTAATTTCTTGCTTGGATCCTTTAAAGTATATTTTCCAGAAGCCTATGTCCACAGGAAGACTCGCATAGTGGCAGATCATGCTCACAGAATTCGACATCGTATATGTGACTTGGACGGCAATGAAAGCCCAAGCTTTGGCTGATCACTTGGCCGAAAACCCGGTAGATGAAGAATATGAACCCATGAAGACTTATTTTCCTGATGAAGAGGTAATGCGTATTGAGGAGGTCGAGCAGGATGAGAAGCCCAGTTGGAAACTTTTCTTTGATGGGGCTGCTAACATGAAAGGTGTTGGGATAGGAGATATGCTCATTTCTGAAATAGGGCACCACTACCCTGTCACAGCTCAACTTCGTTTCTATTGTACCAATAGCATGGCTGAGTACGAAGCATGTATTTTGGATTTAAGATTAGCTGTGGACATGGGAGTCCAGGAAGTGCTGGTTTTGGGAGATTCAGATCTGTTAGTGCACCGGATTCAAGGAGAATGGGAGACTCTAGATTTGAAGCTCATACCATATCGACAATGTCTGCAGGATCTTTGTCAGCATTTCAGATCAGTGGAATTCAGGCATATCCCCAGGATCCATAATGAGGTTGTTGATGCCTTGGCTACTCTGGCATCAATGTTACATCATCCAGATAAGGCTTATATCGACCCTTTGCATATTCAGGTCCGTGATTAGCATGCTTACTGTAACATGGTGGAAGAAGAACTCGATGGTGAGCCGTGGTTCCATGATATAAAAGAATACATCAGGATGTGGGTATATTCGGTACAAGCCACAGGTGATCAAAAAAGAACAATTTGACCTTTGGCAAGTGGATTTTTCTTAAGTGGAGGAGTTTTGTACAAAAGAACTCCAGATCTTGGATTGTTGAGATGCATAGATGCTAAGCAAGCCACGACTATCATGACTGAAGTACACTTGGGAGTTTATGGGCCCCATATGAGTGGGTATGTTTTGGCAAAAAAAATTCTTCGAGCTGACTATTATTGGCTCACCATGGAGCGAGATTGCATCAGCTTTGTGCGTAAGTGTCGTCAATGCCAGGTGCACGGTGATTTGATCCATTCTCCCCATCTGAATTGCACACAATGTCTGCACCTTGGCCCTTTGTTGCTTGGGGCATGGATGTCATCGGACCAATTGAGCCAGCAGCATCCAATGGTCATAGGTTCATTCTAGTGGCCATATATTATTTCACTAAGTGGGTTGAAGCTATGACTTTCAAATCTGTAACCAAGAAAGCAGTGGTTGACTTTGTTCACTCAAACATCATTTGTCGGTTCGTAATTCCAAAGGTCATTATCATGGACAATGGTGCTAATCATAACAGCCATTTGATGAAGGAAGTATGCCAGCAGTTCAAGATTATGCATCGAAATTCCACACCGTATCGTCCCAAGGCAACTGGGACGGTTTAGGTAGCTAACAAGAACATAAAGAAGATACCTCAAAAATGGTGCAAGGTTCTAGGAAATGGCATGAAAAGTTGCCTTTTGCCTTACTGGGTTATCGCACTACTGTTCGCACTTCAGTAGGTGCAACTCCTTATTTGTTGGTATATGGTACTGAAGCAGTGATACCCGCGGAGGTTGAGATTCTATCCCTTCGAATTGTTGCTGAAGCAGAGATTGACGATGATGAGTGGGTCAAAAATCGGTTGGAGCAATTAAGTATGATTGATGAGAAAAGACTGGCGGCAGTATGTCATAGCCAGTTGTATCAAAAGAGAATGGCAAGAGCATACAACAAGAAGTGTAACGACCCGACCGGTCGTTTTGAGCTCTAGCGCGCCGTTCAGCAGTTTGAGGCCATGAGCAGCTTCAATTCATGTATTATGACTTGTACGCATTGTCGGAATTGAATTTCGGGAAGTTCGGAGTTGACTTGGAGAGGGAATTCTCATTTCGGAAGCTTTACGTTGAGAGAATTGACTAAGATTGGATTTCAGAGTAAACGACCTTGGAATCGGGATCTGAAGGTTCCAGTAGTTTCGTATGATGATTTCGGACTTCGGACTTCGGCGTATGTCCGGATCGGGTTTTGGATGACCCCGGGAGCGTTTTGGCGCCTATTGTGGAAGTTAGCATTTTGGAAAAAATTTCTTAAGTTTGGGTTGAAGTGCATTTCAGCGTTATCGATGTCCGTTTGGGATTCCGAGTCTGGGAGTAGCTGCGTATGGTGATTATGGAGTTGGGAGCGTGATCGGAAGTGAATTCGGATGTCCGTTGGTCATTTTGGAGTCATTTGGCTAAAGATAGAAATTTGAAGGTTTTTGAGAAGTTTGACCTGTAGACATGTGATTTTTGACCCTCCCCCAGATTTTTTATATTTTAGCATGTAAATATTTAGTTTAGGCCTAATATAGTTATTTCAACTAATTTTGACTCTTTTACTTTATTTTATCACAAAAAAAATAAAAATTACAAAAAAATAGTTTCATTAATGTTTGTAGTCATTTTTAATTTTGAAAAAAATACCAAAATTTGTTTTAATGGTTAGTGTTATTTTAATAGTTATTTTATTTAGGTAGGATTAATTAATAAATAAGGTAGTATTTCAGTCTTTTTCGGAGAAAGTATAAAATTTGGGCTCAAACAACCCATTTTTAAGCTTAATTTTCAAACCTAGCCCATAATTCCCAAGCCCATAATTCCTAGGCCCATACTCCCTAACCTAAATATAACCCTAAAATCCTAAACCTATAAAAAGACTCTAAGACCTAGGACCTATAGGGATACAATCCACCGTTCTTCAGCAAAATACATAAGAAATGAGAACAAAAATTCTGGCCTAAGAGACCTAGGGACTGGAAGAGCGCCGTTTTACACCAAGGACCCCCCTACCGACGGATCTTTTTCTCTGAAGAAGAGGAGCCATTTTTCATGGCTGCTGCTTAACCAAAAAAGAACAGAACTCCTCATCAGCCATTTTTCAAGGCCTAAGCAACCATCAGCCATCGATCAAAAGACCAACGACCCCTGCTTCTTCGCTCGATCCCAACCACAGCAGCCATTAGCAACCTTCTCACGCCGCAAAAGCCAAAACAAAAACTACCCTCCACCCGTTCTCTTTATCTTCTATAGCGCCAAAAACAGAGACGGAAAGATCAGTGGAAAAATGAGTCAAATTAGCGGAAAACAGAGTTAATCGCCCTTGCTCTTGCTTCTGTTTTAGCCAAATGGAGCTCCGAACAAATTAAGAGCAGTGAGTTTTTGGTTGCTCGAATCTGAGATACATATGGGTCTTGGGACAATCCGTTTTGGTGTCGAGTGTTTTTCGGTTCCGGCTTTAGTTCCTATTCACACATTATTACTGCAATCGGAGAAGCCATCATTTTAAGGTCCATCTTTTACATTGTTTTTTTAAAGTTTTCTGTTTGTGTTTTTTATCTCTTATGATTAAGAATGCTGATGACTGTTCATCCCATTTTGGTTAGAGTGGGGTTCATAAATTCAAGTGTTCCTTTGTATGCATTTCGATCGACAATTTGGCAAATGTTGAACTGAGTGGAAATTTCGTTTATTTGTGAAATATTTAAGGTTGTGCACGTGTGTGAATTGATTTGTTCATGTACCTTAGCCTAATATCTGACATTCATGCGAAATATTTTTTTTATTGGAATTTGAGAATATTGTTCATTTTATTCTAGCTTAATGTTAATTGTTTGCTTGGTGATATGATTCTATTGTTTGTGTAGTTGATCTCCGCGGTTTTGAATTTGCTCACTTAGCTATCTGCTCGTGTTTACTTGAATTGGTTATAGCTGAACATGATGTTGTCACAATATAGCTATTGAGTTGCTATTCATCAACTGAAATGGGTCAAATTAGATTAAAAGGGGTCCGGGTGTGAATTTCATGTGACCCTGTCATGATTTTGAATATTAATAATAAAAATAAACATGTTATAAATCCGGGTGTGCATTTCATGTGACCCGATTCTAATTTTTCAAGGTTGAATAAAGCGTGTCGTGAACCGCGGGTGCATTTCATGTAGCGTGGCTTACGATGTGTTGTAAATAACCTTGAATTTTCTCGAAATATTAAAAGCGGCTAAAAAGTTAAAAAATGCACGTTGGTTTAAAAATGTTTTAAAATCAGATAATTAGGCCAATAATAATAGTTGAGCGACCGTGCTAAAACCACGGAACCGGGGATGCCTAACACCTTCTCCCGGGTTAACAGAATTCCTTACCCGGATTTCTTTGTTCGCGGACTGTAAAACAGAGTCAATATTTCCTTGATTCGGGATTTGAACCGGTGATTTGGGACACCATAAATTATCCCAAGTGGCGACTCTGAACTTAATAAATAATCTCATTTCGATTGTCACTTAAATTGGAAAAAACTCCCTTATACTCCTTCCGGGGGTAGGAAAAAGGAGGTGTGACAGCTCTGGCGACTCTGCCGGGGAAAAGAACCCAGTACTTCTAGTTCAGGGTTCAAGAATTCGAGCTTAGAACAATTGTTATATTTGGCTTTATTTGTTATCTGGTTTTATTTACATGTTTGGGCCTAATGTGCTAAATGTTGCTTTTTACCGCTTTGATATTGTTGAACTGTATATAAACTGTTGCGAAACCCTCCTCTCTCCGAGTCTTCTAAATCATCTGGGAAGTGTGCACTTCGTGTGACTTCTCTTCTGTTAGAGTCATATCCCAATTTTAGAACGAGGTTCGGACAAGTTGCAAAGCCGGTGAAACTTCTGTAATCCCGGTACGCTGCCCCCTCTCGGCTCGAGCTGTCTGCTCGGGTAAGCCAGGTCTAGAACAAATAAACCGAGGTTTTTAAACCTAGAATAACATAGCCTCGTGCCGGATCCCTAGTAGGAACGTTTGTTGCATCACGTGCATTTGACTTTGGGGACTCAACACAAGGGTTGGGTCCGTCTAGGACAGGTGTACCCAAAATAACAGACCATCCTGATGCATCCTATGTGCTACATGTTGCAATTTTCAAGGGTAAAAGGGTCATTTGGTGGACCAATGATAGTTGAGGGCAAATGAAAAAAAGAAAGAAAAAAGAGAGCGTGAAGTGTGAAAATAAAGCAAGGAGGGCCCAATTACGTTTAATGTCACATTTTTGTTAAGAAAAAGACAAAAAAAAAAGTCCAAAAATATTTTGCACTTTCCTATCATTTTTTTCAAAATAAATCAAAAAAAAGGAAAAGAAAATTCAAAAAGAGTTTACTTGTTTCATCATTTTTCAAAAATACGAAACAACACATTTTCTCTAAATTAGTTATTTTTTTTAATTCTCGCCCGTATCCAATCTGCCCGAACTACGCGAACCTGATTCTCGTCTCTCGGGGTGGGATACGTAGGCAACCCACACAGGGTTCGGTCTTCTTAGTGAGTTTAGGTTCTTGGCTTCGTGGGGTATTAGCCAAATCTTGCATTTTTAGTCCTTTTTAGCCACATAGGTTAATTTTAGAAAAATAGTCACAACCATGTCTTGCATGTGTCTAGTAGGGAATGTTATTGTCTCACATAGTGTTGGTTTCAGTTTTCTCAAACAGGTATGGATCTACTTACCGGAGTTTGGGCATGACAGACGCCTTAGGACCATTCAGTCAAGATCGCTCATTCAGGAGTTGCTTTAGGAGATATTTTTTTTATTTTTTATGTTTTTCTTTTTTATGTCGTCTTTTACTTTCTAGTTTTGTACAGTAATGTCGAGTTTTTATTATTGTACTTTCTATTTTGTATTTGAAAAAGTGTGGAGTAACTCAAAAATCCAAAAAAAAAAAGAAAAAGAGATTTTGCGTTTTATATTTCCGTTAGAAATTTTCTTTAGAATACTAATTCTAAGAATTAAACAAAAATTCATTTGAGGTGGTTTTTCCTTTAGGCAATTAATATCTAGAACTTAAAATAAAAACTGTTTGTATATTTTCTTTAGTATATTAGGACTAAAAATTCAAAAAAAAAAAAAAAAGAGAATTTTCTTTTAGTACCTCTGTAAAATTTTTCTTTAAGATATTAATTGCAAAAATCCAAAAAGATTTTCTTTTGAGGTTCTTCTTTAGGAAATTATTGAAAAATGAATAGAATTTTTTTTTATTTTACTAGAACTTTAGGACATTGTACATAGAAGAAAAAAAATAGCATACTTTATCTTTGGTTTATCTTTAGAATTTCTCCTTTAGGTAATCAAAAACTGAAATCAAGAAATATTTTTTTTTATCTTGTTCATTTCTCGTTTCGAAATCTTTCTTCAGGGATATCAAATGAAAATTCAAAATATGTTTCTTTGGTTTATTCTTTAGATTTCCTTCCTAAAAAAGAGTCAAAAAAATATTTTTCTCTTCTAGGATTTTTCCTTAATAGAGTATTTGTTTCAAAAAGAAAAAAAATCCGTTAAGCTTGATTTTAGAATAGGTTATAGAACATTAAGTCTAGAAAATTCAAAAAAAGGGATTTGCTGCTTTTATTCTCTTTTCTCATCAGAGTAGTCATTAAGGTAAAAAAGAAAAAAGAAAAAAAAAGAAAAGAAAAAGAGAACGTTGGTTTGTTTACTTTAATCCCGATCTTCCCGAACTATGCGAAGATCTGATTTATGCGGCGTCATGATACGTACGCAACCTACATAGGGTTCGATCGAATCATTTTTTTTAATTAAAAGAAAAAGGAAAAAAAATTATGGGATGTGAGAAAATGAGAGGAAATAAAAGAGCGACAATTAGAAAAAAAGAGGAAGGAAAATGAGCAAGCAAGTGCTAGAAAAACAAAGAAAAGAGAGGAGTGAAACGAACAAATTGGGATGATGCCAAGTGACCTTGTGACCCTCAAAATCATTCTTGAACAGTTAATTTTTGCTAGGTGCATTACACACAATGTGATATTTGCAGTTGTTAAATGCCCTAACGCTAACATGATGACTTCATTTTGTTCCTCTTTGTTATCTTCATTAAGCAGAAGGGTGGTTGGTTTGTGGTTTTTAAGTAACTCATCCATACAACACAAGGTCAAAGAGCAAGGTAGCCATGGCTAAAAAAGACTGGGGCACAAGAGTTGTTGACCCATCGAGGGAGGTTGTGGAGTCGGAGTCTGAATTGAAAGAGGAGGTCCAAAGGGTGAAACAGCAAATGGCAGAAATATATCAGTCTTTGATCATGGGGCATCTTCCACCTTCATTCCCCACTAACTACACTGAAAACCCTGCAACTATCCCACCACTATCACAAGCCCAGGTTCCCACTGTCTCCCCACAACCTTTTCACACTCCACCCCTCAAAAGCACATCATATCCCGCTCCTTTGGCCAATCATGCTCTTGTAGCTCCTTCTCCAGCTATTTTTCCTCAATCCTCTGACGAGACTGTGTTCAAAGTCCCCGATGCCCAACACTATGCTCCAGAACCAACTTCCAAGGTTTCAGATCCCTACTCTCACGCTCCTCATTTTGAACCTCTCGGTGAAGCTGAAAAGCGTACTAAGACAGTGGAGCAAGATGAGATATCCAGGAAGGTGAAAATCTTAGAGCAGTCTTTAAGAAACATGCAAGGGATAGGGAGCCAGATGAGTGTGGCTTACAAAGACTTGTGCTTGTTTCCTGACATTCAACTGCCTGCTGGTTTAAAGATGCCGAAGTTTGATTTGTATGACGGGCATGGAGATCCCGTGGCCCATCTGAGAGGCTACTGCAGTAAGATGAGAGGCGCCGGTGGGGAGGACAAATTATTGATGGCGTATTTTAGTCAGAGTCTGAGTGGGGCAGCTCTAGAGTGGTACACCCGCCAAGACGCTAGCAGGTGGTACACATGGGACGATATGGCTCAGACCTTTGCCCGCACTTCCAGTATAATATAGAAATCGTCCCTGATCGCATGTCCCTCACCAAGATAGAAAAGAAGCCTAATGAAAGCTTTAGGGAATACGGGCTCAGATGGATAGAGCAGGCTGCCAGAGTTAATCCCCCGATGGAAGAAAAAGAGATGGTCGAGTACTTTCTTCAAGCTCAAGAGCCAACTTACTTTGGGCATTTGATCACGGCTGTGGGTAGGCCTTTTAATGATGTGGTAAAAAATGGAGAAATGGTAGAAGATGGGCTGAAGTCTAGCAAGATCATGAGTTATTCTGCTTTAAAAGCCACAACACAAGCAATTCCGAACGACACAGGAAGCTTGCTGGGTCAGAAGGAACACGATGATGTTGCCATGGTTGTTTCAGAGTTACGACATGGACCAAAGGGTCAGCCTCAACAATATACCCAGCTTCAACTCCAACCCCAAACCTATCCCCGAGCTCCACATAATCCACCTCAGTATTATCCTCCGAACAATGTTCGATCATTTGTCCAACCACCAGGTCACTCCCTATGGCGAGCGCCAGCACCACATAATGCAATCTTGCCTTCACAATGTCACGACCCAAATTCCACTAAGGGTCATGATGGCGCCAGGCACCACTGTCAGGCAAGCCAACCAAATACTTAATTAAATTCTCGTTTTAATACTCTTGAAATCTATGATTTTCCTTCAAATTTACCAATTAAAAAGATAATCATCTCAAATCAAATTTAAATGATAAGCAGTTAATACAAAATAATTTATAACCATCCCAGAACCCGGTGTCACAAGTGCATGAGCAATTTCAAAGAAATCGAATGAAGTACAACAGGTGTCCGGAATACAAATTGGACAGAAAGTAAATAAAACTCTGAGAGAGACTATACTAGCTGCGGGTCGCCTCACGGAAATACAGCTCACCTAGTCTCCATGTCGCCCATACTGCAACGCCCAGTAGGCCACTAGAAGTACCTGCACCTATGCAACAAAATGCACAGAAAGTGTAGCATGAGTACGAAAACAACGTGTACTCAGTAAGTATCCGGCCTAGTCTCGAAGAAGTAGAGACGAGATGACAACTTCGACACCTACTACTGGTCCAATAATAATATTATTAATGCGGTAAATCACGGATTTATTAAGAACGACAGAAAATTCGAATGAGTCACAAACAGGTAAGGGTTCCTTTTTATTTAGAATCTCCGAACTCATAATCCACTAATTTACAATTTTCTCAAGTCGGAGAGAGCAGATATCAATATCATAAAATATCAAGGCAAGCAATACAAGCATGTGCAACTCATGTCGAGGTCGTACGGCCCGATCCAACATAAACGTAAAATGTGAACTGTCGGGGGTCGAGCGGCACGAACCATAGATGCATCCATTACCCCGCTCGCGAATCATACATGTGACGCAATCAAATTTAACTAAACAATTACCCTGCTCGCAAATCATACATGCGACGCAGGTACACGTAGAAATACATGCTCAAACAGCAAATTAAGAATTTATTAGTAGCTACGCACGGACTCTCGTCACCTCGTGCGTACGTAGCCCCCACAAATAGGAGCACATAACCAATTATTTCACCTATGGGGACAATTCCCTCTTAGAAGGTTAGAAAGGAGACTCACCTCGCTCCGAAGATCCATAACCAGCCTTCCACGCCTTTCCGAAGACTCAAATTGATGCAACGCTCCAAACTAGACAATAATTATGCAAATCCATTAATATATGCTCAATTACTCATTACAATCAAATTTACGACAATTCCTAACCCCGATCGAAAAGTTGACAAAAATGCCCTCGGGCCCACGTGCCCGGATTCCGAAATTTTTCGAAGAATAAGTTTACCCATAGCCTCACGAACTCAAATATATAATTTACTCTCAATTTCATACCCAAAATCGTAGTCAAAATCCAAAAATACCAATTTTCTAGGTTTTTCCCTCAACCCCAATGTTTCCACTAATTTCCATGTTTAAATCCGTGTATAAACCATGTATTTAACCCATAACTAGAGGAAATAACTTTCCTCATGATATATGACGAAGCCCCCTCTTCAAAAGCTCCAAAAAATCGCCCAAGCCGAGTGAAAAAATGGGTGAAATGAACTCAAACCCCGTTTTAAGCATTCTGCCCAGCCCAGGTCCGCCCTTCTTCGCGAACGCGGAAATGCCCTCGCGTTCGCGAAGCATAACCTGCTTCAGCCCCAAATTTCTTCAGAGCGTTCACGGCCCGGTGCTCTCGTTCGCGATGGTCAGCTTCCCAGACCCTACGCGTTCGCGTACCAGGCCTCGCGTTCGTGTAGGCCAACGACCTCAGGCCCAGTTCCCCTCTTTTCTTCTACGCGTTCGCGATCGCCCATTCGTGTTCGCGTAGACAACTCAGCCCACCCCTTTGCGTTCGTGACCCCCACTACGCGTTTGCGAAGGCCAAATCCAGCAGCCTCCCACCTTCCTCTTCACGAACGCGGGGCTCCCTTCGCGTTAGCGAAGAAGGAAACCAGATACCAGCAATTAGCAGCAGTTTTTTATCCAAATTCGATCCGAAACCACCCCCGAAACACACCCGAGGCCCCCAGGACCCAGTCCAATCACACCAACCAGTCCCAAAACACATTACGGACTTGCTCGAGGCCTCAAATCGCATCAAACAACGCTAAAATCACGAATCACCTCCAATCCAAGCTTTATGAACTTTAGAACTTCGATTTTCTACTTTCGATGTTTAAACCTAGCAGATCACGTCCGATTAACCTCAAATTTTGCACACAAGTCATATTCGACATTACGGACCTACTCCAAATTTTAGAATCGAATTCCAACCCCGATATCAAAAAGTCCACCTCTGGTCAAACTTCTCAAAAACCTTCAAATTTCTATCCTTAGCCAAATGGCTCCAAAATGCTCCATAGACATCCGAATTCACTTCCGATCGCGCTCCCAACTCCAGAATCACCATACGAAGCTACTCCCAGACTCAGAATCCTAAACGGACATCGATAACACTAAAATGCACTTCAACCCAAACTTATGAAATTTCTTCCAAAATGCTAACTTCCACAATAGGCGCCAAAATGCTCCCGGGTCACCCAAAACCCGATCCCGGCATACGCCCAAGTCCGAAATCATCATATGAACCTACTGAAACCTTCAGATCCCGATTCTAAGGTCGTTTACTCTAAAATCCAATCCTAGTCAATTCTCTCAACTTAAAGCTTCCGAAATGAGAATTTCCTCTCCAAGTCAACTTCGAACTTCCCAAAATTTAATTCCGACCACGCGTACAAGTCATAATTCCTGAATTGAAGTTGCTCATGGCCTCAAACTGCTGAACGGCGCGCTAGAGCTCAAAACGAACGGTCGGGTCGTTACATCCTCTCCCACTTAAACATACGTTCGTCCTCGAACGTGCTAGGAACTGTGCTGGGGTTGTCTGGAATCACTGTTTAACACCTCGAGCACCTACCCGTGCTACCACAACTCAACTGGGCGCCCTAGCTCAGTCAATCTGAAGATATCCTTTCTCACTTAAGCAAATAAGCCTTAGAGCCCAATTCCATCATTCGAAATTCTCTGCCAGGCCTGTTCAAACATACGCTCACCGTATCAATAGCTACACGCAGCACCAAACATGTCTGCCTATCTTAGCTGAATTCCACTTTACTCACAGGACCACAATAGCATCCTCTGATCGAACAAATCGAAATTCCACGAATCTGATGCTCCCATTGCACCTCATGACCTACATAGGTCTTGCTCTAACTCTTACAATACCGCCACGCGGAAGAGATATGTAGGAATTCATTACCAACTGCCAAATCAACGATTCATAGGGTCTATACTTCTGTCAAGAACCATCACCTCTTTCTGAACCAAATAATGGTCTTTAATCCTTAATATACTTCATATATTTAGATTACACTGATCCTAAGTCCAATGATCTCGTCTCACCCAGTACGAATTGCTCAGGCAATAAGCCACCCCGGACATGGTCAAAAGTCTCATACGATGCCACAATGTGCCACTAGGCTACCAATTCGAACGCGATATAAAGAAAAAAATGAACTCTAAAAAGGAAATCCAATTACCCCGCTCGCGAATAATACATGCGACGCGGTCAACATAATTAAATAGGCACCCCGCTCACGAATCATACATGCGACGTGGGCACACAACTAATATAAGTTCCTCTCAGGAAAAGAGGAAACAAAACACATAAAAACAGATACGAGGAACTGTACTCAACGTCTCGCTGTTGCGGTGTGCAACCCGATCCAAATAACATACCTATGGCGGTGTGCCACCCGATCCACACATAGATTTCACATAAGGAAATATACATCGAGCTAAATTGCTCATTACAACAAAATGCTGAATATCGGTCACCAGCACTCTAAGTGTATAATACCATCCCTGGGGAGACATATAGTGCCATAGGCTACAAAACTCAAGCACAATTGGGGTGCGATATACGATCTGAATCTCAAGAGCCATTTTGCTCACATAATAGTATCTCTACGCGGAACCTCAACACATAAGCAGTTCACCAAGCTGTCTCACAACTCACATGGCACAATATATCATTACTTGAAATAACTGACGATGAAATAACACCCTGACTATTTTTCCACAAGGAGCGCCTTACTGAAATGGACAGATCTGGCCTGATATAGAGCCCATATTCATATTTAAATCCATCCACAGACCTCAAGCCGATTCTGATCGTACCGAACTAGGCCAATTATCTTTTCTGGGTCCATAATAACCCCTTTTTCCCATAACACACAAGAACAACCATCATAACAGAAGTAATCCTCCACGGTCCACAACCCAATAAACCAAGTGCCCTCCAGGCATAAATCCTCAAATTAACCATATCGCCACAATCTTCATACTTGGTTTCATTCTCCAATCAATCAAGTGACTACATGCCATACTTATACAATCTTCCCGTGATAGATAACAGGTCTGTACGTCCAGACCACCGACCGCACTAACGCTAAGGAGCGACCAAGAATCCTTAACCAGGATGCAAATCCTTTTTCACAAAACACCGATCTCAGGTGACCCTGAAGACAATACCACCTTACTTTAAACATCGAAACTACTTTCCTGCTCATCCGAGCTCGTGACATCCATGTCAAGATCGAGCTGCAATCTTGATCCTCACTTCAATTTCCATGCCCCTCACTGTACCCAACATGCAATATACGATAGAACATGATTTTCATCATAACTCCGGAACCACTAATAGTTTAACACTTCATCATATAAAAACTTTTCACTTAACTCACTTCAGGAGAACCATAGCAACACACGGGTAAATTCTCATAACCTTAGAATATGCAAATCTCTATGTAGTGGTCTGAGCCACCATAGCCCTTCCGGGATCCGCCTACACATGACAGGCCCTAACAGTGGGATACTTCTGAATAACATCAATTATAGCGGTCGACAAACCTCACACGTGCCGTCACAAATCACTTGCATAACTTGATCACGTTGAACGAATTGATCACTATCACCAATATGCCAATTCAACTATGGCTAACCAATCTATCTTCTTCCAAATTAATTCTTGATTGCCTTAGAATAATAATAACTCCATTCAACACATAACACACTCCATCCGCACTCATCCCGAGTGACCTTGACTCACGAGACCATGCTGTCTCAAATCCCACGAACCATTTCGTACCTCCCAAATGCTACACTGCAAGTCAAACGTCATAGAACATCCTGTGCCTCTTCTCATAAGCTGCTACAAAGCTCGATTCTTAGTCGTGCCTATAGGCTCGCAATCATTAAGCACCACGCTTTGCCCCTTTGAATCCACTAGGATCGTTGTTGAGAGCCACCCGCTCTGAGTCAGCCCCGAACATAATCAATTCCATAAATCTCCTAGCACATGAATACCCTCTCGACGAAACACCTGGCAGAATCTTTTCCCTTGAAACCCGCATCTATACAAGGCATAAATCCTAAATCCTTCCCCAAGTCTAAACATGAGCCAATAAGGCCAACCATAGCACACCTTTAACAATTCCTTTGCTCAAATCATCACTTATGCTCTTTTTGTAGCTGAAATGACCCATCAATATGCTAACAACCAGAAACCTCGCAAGTAGTTAACCATGCAACCCTAATCATAGGCGGTGGGACTCTCCCACTTAGCTTGAAGCCATTATTACACAACTCTGGACTTCACCAGGATCCTTTATCTCTTATTGACATAACCTTGCGCAATCAACCGCCAAAGTTCTCGGGATCTTTCTGTAAAACCCCTTTTTATACTCTGAATCATTAACCATATTCACATGTTCGACCTTTTTACCAGATAGCCAGTAGGATTCTTCGCAGAAGCTTCGCCAACCACGCGACCGCTGATCTACTCACAGGAGATAACCCACCTGAGCCCGTGCTCATTCACCAGCTGCACAAGTCCATTCACTCCTCGTGCACATCAACTAAATGTGCGACAATATCTTCCAATTCAAAGTTATGTTGCATCCTCCTTCATATCAAGCAGCTCCTTTCCCTCATATCAAATCTCCCGCTGAATGATCGCCCATACTTAAAATTAGATCTGTAGACCCCAATCATCAATCACGAAAATTTCCAAGTCGTTCCAAACTCTCCTTAAAGTGTGTAGTCATCCTAACAAAAAGCTCATATGCAACCCCACCACTCTCCTACTTTGGCGGAACTCACCCCTCTAATCGACCACTCGACCTTTGCTTCTTATACCTGGCCTTCTAGAAATTTTAACCACCGCCTGACACTGCCCACACGTCCTTCCTCATCCTTTGTTGCTCAGTTGTTGCCTTAATAAAATCTATCTTCGTAGCAGTTGAACCCACAAATCGCTACTAACTTTAAACATTTCCAGAGATCATCTTTCTCGAGCCGTCGACATTAGAAACACCGATTCAATCCTGAACCACCGCACCCCGCGATATCTGACAGCCGCATCTTCAATACTTTTACACAATATCTTACCCCAAAGGCGAATTGTAAAAGATCGTAACACCGGCGAACTGAGTACTTTCAATTAGGGCAACGACACCTCATCATAGAAGAAAACTCCACCACGCTCACAAATACCAAGTCTCGTTACTCCACCAGCCCACATCTGACCATTCTTAGTCTGTTTACCTTGCCGGGAATAAAATACCGAATCTCTAGATCATGCACTGAGTAAACCTCCCTTCAAGCCATTCACTGCCCCGACATATAGGCAAACATCCTACCATCATATCAATACCGCAGAACAATCCTTCATTGCATCATGGAAATTTGTGCCTAGCCTCAGAGCTCTTAGAAATACCGCTACTGAGCTGAAACGGTAGAATATCCTTCCACAAGGCGACGATAATAGCTCAGACAACTATGCAAGGAGAAACACCCCGTACTGCATCTGTAGTACCATTATAATTCTTCAATCCTCGATTTATAACAAGCGGGTCGCGTCGCATCAGATTGAGTAGGAAGGAATTAAAGGCATAGCCTCCAGGAATCAAATCGCACGATGGAAAATCAAGAAGGGAAGTACACCTAACAGTCCTGCAGCCTCCCGAGGATAAGTTCAGACATCTCCATACCGATCCGCGAGACTCTACTAGACTTGTTCATGACTCGTGAGACCTACGGGAACCTAGTGCTATGATAACATGTTGTCACGATCCAAATTCCACTAAGGGTCGTGATGGCGCCGGAAACCACTGTCAAGCAAGGCAACCAAATACTTAATTAAATTCTCGTTTTAATACTCTTGAAATCTAAGATTTTCCTTCAAATTTACCAATTAAAAAGATAATTGTCTCAAATTAAATTTAAATGACAAGCAGTTAATACAAAATACTTTTTAACCATCCCAGAACCCGGTGTCACAAGTGCATGAGCAATTTCTAAGAAATCAAATAAAGTACAACAGCTGTCCGGAATACAAATTGGACATAAAGTAAATAAAACTTTGAGAGAGACTATACTTGCTGCGGATCGCCGCACGGAAATACAGCTCACTTAGTCTCCATGTCGCCCATACTGCAACGCCCAGTAAGCCACTAGAAGTACCTGCACCTGTGCAACAAAATGCACAACAGGTGAAGCATGAGTACGAAAATAACGTGTACTCAGTAAGTATCCCGCCTAATCTCAAAGAAGTAGAGACGATATGGAAACTTCGACACTTACTACTGGTCCAATAATAATATTATTAATGCGGTAAATCAAAGATTTATTAAGAACGATAGAAAATTCGAATGAGTCACAAACAGGTAAGGGTTCCTTTTTATTTAGAATATCCGGACTCATAATCCACTAATTTACAATTTTCTCAAGTCGGGGAGAGCAGATATCAGTATCAATAAATATCAAGGCAAGCAATACAAGAATGCGCAACTCATGCCGAGGTCGTACGGCCTGATCCAACATAAACGTAAAATGTGCACTGCCGAGGGTCGAGCGGCACGAACTATAGATGCATCTATTACCCCGCTCGCGAATCATACATGTGACGCGGTCAAATTTAACTAAACAATCACCCTGCTCGCGAATCATACATGCGACGCAGGTACACATAGAAATACATGCTCAAACAGCAAATTAAGAATTTATCGGGGAACATTTATCCAAATAAAAGCCAATTCTCTTTTAATGATTTAAGAAAATGTAGTTTAATCCTCTTAGAAATTTATTTACCAATTCGATAGGATTTAAGAAATTCAATTGTCAATAAGATCACAGATATTCCAAGTATAGCATGCTTTTTGGGTCCTAGACTACCCGGACTTACACATATTAGTAGCTACGCACGGACTTTCGTCACCTCGTGCGTACGTAGCCCCCATAAATAGGAGCACATAACCAATTATTTCACCTATGGGGACAATTCCCTCTTAGAAGGTTAGAAAGGAGACTCACCTCGCTCTGAAGATCCATAACCGGCCTTCCACGCCCTTCCGAAGACTCAAATTGATGCACAACGCTCCAAACTAGCCAATAATTATGCAAATCCATTAATATATGCTCAATTACTCATTACAATCCAATTTACGAATATGCCTAACCCCGATCAAAAAGTTGACAAAAATGCCCTCGGGCCCACGTGCCCGGATTCCGAAATTTTTCGAAGAATAAGTTTACCCATAGCCTCACGAACTCAAATATATAATTTACTCTCAATTTCATACCCAAAATCGTAGTCAAAATCCAAAAATACCAATTTTCTAGGTTTTTCCCTAAACCCCAATGTTTCCACTAATTTCCATGTTTAAATCCGTGTATAAACCATGTATTTAACCCATAACTAGAGGAAATAACTTTCCTCATGATATATGAAGAAGCCCCCTCTTCAAAAGCTCTAAAAAATCACCCAAGCCGAGTGAAAATATGGGTGAAATGAACTCAAACCCCGTTTTTAAACATTCTGCCCAGCCCAGGTCCGCCCCTCTTTGCGAACGCGGAAATGCCCTCACGTTCGCGAAGCACAACCTGCTTCTACCCCAAATTTCTTCAGCGCATTCGCGGCACGATGCTCGCGTTCGCGAATGTCAGCTTCCCAGACCCTACGCGTTCGCGTACCAGGCCTCGCGTTCGCGTAGGCCAACGACCTCAGGCCCAGTTCCCCTCTTTTCTTCTACGCGTTCGCGATCGCCCATTCGCATTCGTGTAGACAACTCAGCCCACCCTTTCGCGTTCGCAACCTCTACTACGCGTTCCCGAAGGCCAAATCCAGCAGCCTCCCACCTTCCTCTTCGCGAACGCGGGACTCCCTTCGCGTTCGCGAAGGAGGAAACTAGATACCAGCAATCAGCAGCAACTTTTTATCCAAATTCGATCCGAAACCACCCCGAAACACACCCGAGGCCCTCGGGACCCCATCCAATCACACCAACCAGTCCCAAAACACATTACGGACTTGCTCGAGGCCTCAAATCGTATCAAACAACGCTAAAATCACGAATCACCTCCAATCCAAGCTTTATGAACTTTAGAACTTCGAACTTCTACTTTCGATGTTTAAACCTAGCAGATCACGTCCAATTGACCTCAAATTTTGCACACAAGTCATATTCGACATTACGGACCTACTCCAACTTTCGGAATCGAATTCCGACCCAGATATCAAAAATTCCACCTCCGGTCAAACTTCTCAAAAACCTTCAAATTTCTATCCTTGGCCAAATGGCTCGAAAATGCTCCACGGACATCCGAATTCACTTCCGATCGCGCTCCCCACTCCAGAATCACCATAAGGAGCTACTCCCAGACTCGGAATCCCAAATGGACATCGATAAAACTAAAATGCACTTCAACCCAAACTTATGAAATTTCTTCCAAAATGCTAACTTCCACAATTGGTGCCAAAACGCTCCCGGGTCACCCAAAACCCGAACCGGGCATACGCCCAAGTCTGAAATCATCATACGAACCTACTGGAACCTTCAGATCCCGATTCTGAGGTTATTTACTCTAATATCCAATCCTAGTTAATTCTCTCAACTTAAAGCTTCCAAAATGAGAATTTCCTCTCCAAGTCAACTCCGAACTTCCCCAAATTTAATTCCGACCATGCGTACAAGTCATAATGCCTGAATTGAAGCTGCTCATGGACTCAAACTACTGAACAGAGCACTGGAGCTCAAAACAACCGGTCGGGTCGTTACACACAACATTTTCGAGCACCCAACAACCCTAGAAAATAGGGGCAGGAAAAGGAGGCAAAGAAATAGTTTCACGCCAATTGGGGAGTCCTACACAAGCTTGTTTGGAAAGTTAAAGCATTCTGGCCTGATTGAGCCGCTCCTTGGCTATACTCCAGACCCATATGCAAAAGGATTTGATCCTACTGTATGATGCATGTACCACTCTATTGTCCAAGGGCATAGCATTGAAGATTGTCGTTCTTTGAAAAGGGAAATAGAAAGAATGACTCAAGAAGGGGTAATTGTGATCAATGACAGTGACAGGGAACGTGCGAATCCTCTTGGGAACTTGCTGACTAAAGTTAATGATATTGAAGTTGGTAATGGTCTCGGCAATATTGATGTGGAACTCAGTGGCTAAGATGTCGTGCTTGGTAATTGGAAAGACGTTCCATCTCTTGGTTAGCTGGGGAGGAGTCTTGGTGGTTTATTTTGTTGTCATTTATGTTGTCTGGGTTATTTTCAGGGTTGTAATTCGGATATTGTCTTGTGACTCGAACCCTTCTATCCTTTTATTTTGCCTAGTTTGTTTAGTCGTAGTAGCTCATTTAGTGTTGTCTGGTTTTGTTTCAGGGTTGTACCCCAGTTTATTTTGCTTGTCTTGTTGTTCAAACCCTTTCACCGTCTGTCTAATGCAAATTTCTTATTTTGTTATTACTAGTCATTTTTGTTTAGTTCTCTTTTCCTTTTATAGTTCTTTTCATGCTGACTCTAGTGACATGACATGCACGCGTAATTCTCAGTCTGGTCTTAAAAGTTAGTTTAGTCATGAAGCAATGAAATAATTTTGAAGATGATAGGGACATTTTAGGGAAATAAGTAAAGGAATTCTGAGATCACTTATAGCCCGAATCGTGTGAAACTGGGGCAGATAGAACATAAAGAAGATACTTCGAAAGATGGTACAAGGTTCTAGGCAATGGCATGAAAAGTTGCCTTTTGGCTTTGCTGGGTTACCGCACTGTTGTTCGCACTTCAGTAGGTGCAACTCCTTATTAGTTGGTATATGGTACTGAAGCAGTGATACCCGCGGAAGTTGAAGTTCCATCCTTTCGGATTGTTGCTGAAGCTGAAATTGATGATGATGAGTGGGTCAAAACCCGTCTGGAGCGAGTAAGTCTGATTGACGGATAAAGACTGGCGGCAGTGTGTCATGGTCAATTGTATCAGAAGAGAATGGCAAGAGCATACAACAAGAAGGTGCATCCCCGAAAGTTGGAAGTGGGTCAGCAAATATTGAAACGCATCCTTCCACATCAGGCTGAAGCAAAAGGCAAGTTCGCCCCAAATTGGCAAGGGTCGTTCATTGTAACGAGAGTGTTGTCCAATGGTGCTTTATATTTAATAGATATAGAAAGCAAATGTGTAGATATGGCTATCAATTCTGATGCAGTCAAAAGATATTATGTATGATTTCTTTGGTTTGTCTAAATTGTTGTGCGTACTTGGCATATTTTGAAGATTGGAATGACGAAGGCATTTTATTCTGCTATCTAAACACTTTATCCTTTGATACCCCTTTGAGCCTTACTTATCTCCTTTCATACCCCTCTTTTGGAATCAGTAGTAAAATCCAGAAACACGGACGCAAAAGGTAAGTAAAGAAAAAGAGAAAAAGAGAAAGAAAAGAATGGAAAAGAGTGAAGAAGAAAAGAAAAAGAAGAAGAAAAGAAAAGAAAAGAGAGAAAGAAAGAAAAAAAGAGAGAAAGGAGAATAGTAACAACAACAAATCAATTCCTATGTCATGAACTACGTTTGACCTGATTCCTTTTAAGGATACATAGGCAGCCTCACGGTTCGGTCCCATCAAAATAAAAATTCAAAAATCCCCAAGCAAAGAAATTGGGGCAAAAGTTGTGGTTGTTGCAAGAGATCTGACTCTAAAAGTTGTAATTTTGAGCCATTTTAAGCAGTTTTTGAGCCTTTATGATACTCTTTCTTTCTAATCCTATCCAGAAGCCTACATTATGGTCCAAAGAAAGACCTTCCGATCAATCTTTGAGTAGTGCCAAGGTAAGCGAGTTAGAGGTATGATTCACATCAGGGGCAATACTCCGTTATGCAGAAGGAAAACAAAAATCAGAGAGTCTTATCGGTGAAAACCTTCACAGGCACCCTAAGGCGATGGTAAGTTGAGAGAAAAAGCAAAATGAGAGAGGCTTGATGGTGAAAACCCTTCGGGCACTACAAGACGAATAAGGACCGTGAATCAGATAGGATAATCGGAGCATTGGAGCCCAGTTTCACGGCGAATAGGTACAACAAGAGTCGAACATTAGACTTGCTTGACAGATTAGGCCACTTAATCCAAAGGTGCATGTCATTGTCGTTAGAGTTGGTACCCACATATGATAAGTTTGCGATCTTCTTGTTAGGTATCATCTCTTTCCATTGTCCCTTGTTGTGTTCCTTTTGTCTTGTTTACTTCCTCTTCTTGAGTCTGTTTGGTCAAAACAAGTGAGAAATGACTTCAAAATCTGCCACCAACTTTCCAATTGCACAAAACGGGATCTGGCTAGCACATCAAAGTGGCATAAGTCAGGAAAGAACAGCGTGCGCACTGAGTTGTTAACAATTAACGTGCTTTGGGATTCATGTGAAATACAAAGGTTTGGTCAAAGGTATTCTCCGTGATAAGGTTGACAGGGAAAGTGGTTGACCAATGACAAGCAAGGTCTTCCAAGCGAAAATCAAAGTTATCATGGCAAGTGAAGGAGCAATAGACCTCAAGGCCAAGGCCAGTGGGTTAAGTCAGGAAAGAACAGCATGCGCACTGAGTGGGTAGCAATTGACGTGCTTTTTGATTCATGTGAAACACAAAGGTTCAGTATATCTCAATGCATGAGCACGATGCAACAGATCAATGGTATCGTGTTTGAACGGATCAGAGGTATTTTCCGTGATAAGGGTGACAGAGAAAGTGGTCAGTCAATGAACAAGCAAGGACTTTCGAGTTGAAATCAAAGTTATCATGGGAAGTAAAGGATCAATCGCCCTCAAAGTCAAGGCCACAAACCAACCACCATGTTTAAACTCAAAAGTTTTCTTTGTCTGAAACAGGGACGGAAGCTATGTTTATATCAAAGCTCGGAAGCTTGAAACTTTCAGGTGTAATGCCCCAATTCTGCTTACGCAAAGGCTATTGAGAAGATCACACATCACCCCTAGGAGAAACACTGCCTAGTCTCGGTTTTCAAGTTATATTTTGTTGTAGGAAACGCACTTCCTAAACTAAGATTTTACCCTTAGGAGACGCACTTCCTAGTTTGGATCATATGAGTTTGAGTCACTGATGGTTTTACCCCTAGGAGAGGCACTTCCTAGTCTAAGCCTTTCAAGTTATATTTTGCTCTAGGAGACGCACTTCCTAAATCGAGATTCCGCCCCTAGGAGACGCACTTCCTAGTCTTGGTCATTTAAAATTCATCCATAGGAGACATACTTCCTAGTTTGAGTCATTGAAGTTTCACCCATAGGAGATGCACTTCCTAAATTGAGAGTTCATTCATAGGAGACGCACTTCCTAGTTTGAGCCATTGAAGTTTCACCCCTAGGAGACGCACTTCTTACTCTGGGTCTTTCAGGATACACCTTTAGGAGACGCACTTCCTAAATTGAGAGTTCATTCGTAGGAGACGCACTTCCTAGTTTGAGTCACTGAAGTTTTCACCCCTAGGAGACGCACTTCCTAGTCTTGGGTCATTTAAATTTATCTCTAGGAGACGCACGTCCTAGTTGGAATCATTATAGTTTTACCCGTTAGGAGATGCACTTCCTAGTCTGGGTCTTGCCGGATACACTTTCAGGAGACGCACTTCCTAAATTGAGATTTCACCACTAGGAGACGCACTTCCTATTTGGTTCATTTAAGTTCATTCGTAGGAGATGCACTTCCTAGTTTGAGCCATTGAAGTTTCACCCCTAGGAGACGCACTTCTTAGTCTGGATCTTTCAGGATACACCTTTAGGAGACGCACTTCCTAAATTGAGAGTTCATTCGTAAGAGACGCACTTCCTAGTCTTGGGTCATTTAAATTTATCTCTAGGAGACGCACGTCCTAGTTGGAATCATTAAAGTTTTACCCGTTAGGAGACGCACTTCCTAGTCTGGGTCTTGCAGGATACACTTTCAGGAGACGCACTTCCTAAATTGAGATTTCACCACTAGGAGACGCACTTCCTATTTGGTTCATTTAAGTTCATTCGTAGAAGACGCACTTCCTAGTTTGAGTCATTGATGTTTCACCCCTAGGAGATGCATTTCCTAGTCTGGGTCTTTCAAGTTATATTTTGTTTTAGGAGGCGCACTTCCTAAATTGAGATTTCACTCCTAGGAGACGCACTTCCTAGTTTGAGTCATTGAAGTTTCACCCCTAGGAGACGCACTTCCTAGTCTGGATCTTTTAGGATACACCTGTAGAAGACGCACTTCCTAAATTGAGAGTTCATTCATAGGAGACGCACTTCCTAGTTTGGTTCATTCAGGTTTTATTTTTAGCAGACGCATTTGCTAGTCAAAGTTTTTTGGTTTTACTCATAGGAGACGCATATCCTGGTCTAGCCTTTAGTTTACTCTCATCATTGCATCAATAGTATAAGTGGTTTACAATATTGCTAACAACTTACAAATCTTCCTAGTGCAAACTGGGGCAGAAAATTTCGTTTGTTTTGTTTGTTTTGATTGTAGGCAGCCACCTGGAAAACAAGGGAACACAGAAAGTTTCAGCAATCAGGCATCCACCTGGAGAACAAGAGAAGACAGTTCAAAAGAAAAGCAATTTCAAGAAGAGGACAAGTCAAGCTCAGTAATCAGGAGCCCACCTGGAGAAACAAGGGAGAACAACTCAAGCTTCAAAGGAGATGAATCAAGTTTTGGCAATCAGGCGCCCACCTGGAGAACAAGGGAAAACAGGTCAGGTTCCGAGGAAAAGCAGCCAAGTATTGGAAATTAGGCGCCCACCTGGAAAACAAAGAGAAAAGCAGTTCAAGTTTTGGAAATCAGGCGCCCACCTGGAGAACAAAGGGAAAGCAGTTCAAGTTTTGGAAATCAGGCGCCCACCTGGAGAACAAAGGGAAAGCAGTTCAAGTGTTGGAAATCAGGATCCCACCTGGAGAACAAAGGGAAAGCAGTTCAAGTGTTGGAAATCAGGCGCCCACCTGGAGAACAAAGGTAAAGCAGTTCAAGTGTTGGAAATCAGGAGCCCACCTAGAGAACAAAGGGAAAGCAGTTCAAGTGTTGGAAATCAGGAGCCTACCTGGAGAACAAAGGGAAAGCAGTTCAAGTGTTGGAAATCAGGCGCCACCTAGAGAACAAAGGGAAAGCAGCAATGTTCAAAGGAAGACAGTTCGAATATTGGCAATCAGACGCCTACCTGGAGAATAAGAGAATTCACTTCAGAATGCAATTCAAGTCAGCAACGAAAGAAGCTCGCGGCAAGAATGCGAGTCAACAGTCCGAGATGATCAACGGAAGTTAGTCACAATCCAAAAAAAAGAAAAAAAAAGAAAGGAGGAAAGGCAAGAAGTGAATCCAGATGCAGAAGTTGATGAAAATGTGAGCTGCTCAAGACATGACTGAAGTCACAAGCATGGTGTGTCCGGCTTTGATCCGAAAAGCTGAAGAATGAACTAGCACCTGCAACTAGCAAGCGTCAAGGTTCAAATCCAAAGTCTGCATGAAGAACCATTCGAGACTCAAGACCAAGCTTCAGAAGACTAATAGATAGGAATCTTGTAACTCATAGTTGACAGGCTTAGTTAGTCTTTTTCACTTTTTTTGATTTTAATGTAATAACAGGACCGCGGACCGGAACCTCGGCGGAACGGCACCTCGACCGGCTCTCCACCTCAGTATACTCCATCACTGTTTCTACTTCTGAACTACACGTGGCCTGATTCCTTTATAGCCAAGGATATGTAGGCAGCTCACATACCAGGGCTCGGTCACATTCTCCTTTCTTTTAGCTTGTGGTCTCTTTAAATAAGGGTCGGGTCAAAAAACATGTCTAGTCATTCTTTGTCTGAAAATACTTCGTATTTTCAGTCAAAGAGGGGCAGCTATAGACATGTGATTTTTGACCCTCCCCAAGATTTTTTATATTTTAGCATGTAAATATTTAGTTTAGGCCTAATATAGTTATTTCAACTAATTTTGACTCTTTTACTTTATTTTATCACAAAAAAACGAAAATTACAAAAAAAAAAAAGTTTCATTAATGTTTGTAGTCATTTTTTATTTTGAAAAAATACCAAAAATAGGTTTGTATTAACGGTTAGTGTTATTTTAATAGTTATTTTATTTAAGTAGGATTAATTAGTAAATAAGGTAGTATTTCAATCTTTTTCGGAGAAAGAATAAAATTTGGGCTCAAACAACTCATTTTTAAGCTTAATTTTCGGACCTAGCCCATAATTCCCAAGACCATAATTCCTAGGCCTATACCCCCTAACCTAAATATACCCTAAAATCCTAAACCTATAAAAAGACTCTAAGACCTAGACCTATAGGGATACAATCCGCCGTTCTTCAGCAAAATACACAACAAATGAGAACAAAAATTCTGGCCTAAGAGACCTACGGACTGGAAGAGCGCCGTTTTACACCAAGGACCCCCCATACCGACAGATCTTTTTCTCTGAAGAAGAGGAGCCATTTTCCATGGATGCTGCTTAACAAAAAAAGAACAGAACTCCTCTTCAGCCATTTCTCACGGCCTAAGCAACCATCAGCCATCGATCAAAAGACCAACGACCCCTGCTTCTTCGCTCGATCCCAACCACAGCAGCCATTAGCAACCTTCTCACGCCATAGCAGCCAGAACAAAAATGACCCTCCACCCGTTCTCTTCATCTTCTATAGCGGCAAAAAACAGAGACGGAAAGATTAGTGGAAAAATGAGTCAAATTAGCGGAAAGCAGAGTTAATCGCCCTTGCTCTTGCTTCTGTTTTTGCCAAATGCAGCTCCGAACAAATTAAGAGCAGTGAGTTTTTGGTTTCTTGAATCTGAGATACATATGGGTCTTGGGACAATCCGTTTTGGTGTCGAGTGTCTTCCGGTTCCAGCTTTACTTCCTATTCACACATTATAACTGCAATCGGAGAGGCCATCATTTTAAGGTCCATCTTTTACTTTGTTTTTTTTTAAGTTTTCTATTTGTGTTTTTATCTCTTATGATTAAGAATGCTGATGACTGTTCATCCCATTTTTGTTAGAGTGGGGTTCACAAATTCAAGTGTTCCTTTGTATGCATTTCGATCGACAATTTGGCAAATGTTGAACTGAGTGGAAAGTCTGTTTATTTGTGAAATATTTAAGGCTGTGCACGTGTGTGAATTGATTTGTTCATGTACCTTATCCTAATATCTGAAATTCATGCGAAATCTTTTTTTTTGGAATTTGAAACTATTGTTCATTTTATTCTAGCTTAATGTTAATTGTTTGCTTGGTGATATGATTCTATTGTTTTGTGTAGTTGATCTCCGCGGTTTTGAATTGGCTCACTTAGCTATCTGCTCGTGTTTACTCGAATTGGTTATAGCTGAACATGATGTTGTCACAATATAGCTATTGGTTTGCTATTCATCAACTGAACTGCGTCAAACTAGATTAAAAGGGGCCGGGGTGTGCATTTCATGTGACCCTGTCATAATTTTGAATATTAATAATAAAAATAAACATGTTATAAATCCGGGTGTCATTTCATGTGACCCGATTCTAACTTCCCAAGGTTAAATAAAGCGTGTCATGAACGGCGGGTGCATTTCATGTAGTGTTTTAAATAACCTTGAATTTTCCCGAAATATTAAAAGCGGCTAAAAAGTTAAGAAATGCACATAGGTTTAAAAATGTTTTAAAATCAGATAATTAGGCCAATAATAATAGTTGAGCGACCGTGCTAAAACCACAGAACCCGGGAATGCCTAACATCTGCTCCCGGGTTAACAGAATTCCTTACTCAGATTTCTGTGTTCGCGGACTGTGAAATAGAGTCAATCTTTCCTCGATTCGGGATTTGAACCGGTGACTTGGGACACCATAAATTATCCCAAGCGGCGACTCTGAACTAAATAAATAATCCTGTTTCGATTGACACTTAAATTGGAAAAAACTCCCTTATACTCCTTCCGGGGGTAGGAAAAAGGGGGTGTGACATGAACGGAGGTGGACCTTTTGATATCGGGGTTGGAATCCAATTCCGAAAGTTGAAGTAGGTCTATAATGTCGAATATGACTTGTGTGCAAAATTTTAAGTCAATCGGACGTGATTTGATATGTTTAAACATCGAAAGTAGAAGTTTGAAATTCTAAAGTTCATAAAGCTTGGATTGAGGGTCGATTCGTGGTTTTAGCATTGTTCGATATGATTTGAGGCCTCGAGCAAGTCCGTGATGTGTTCTGGGACCGGCAGGTACGATTGGTTGGGGTCCCGGGGGCCTCGGGTGGATTCCGGGTGGTTAACGGATCGAAAATGGAATTTTAGAAAAGGCTGAAGTTGCTGGTTGCTAGTATAACCGCACCTGCGAGACTTGGGCCGCAGGTACGGAGCCGCAGAAGCCGCCAGAAGAGACGCAAATGCAATTTTGGACCAGAAGTGAAGAGACCGCAGATGCGATCATGTAGCCGCAGAAGCGGGAGCGCACCTGCGGTGGTCGAGGCACAGAAGCGGAAAAGGGGGCCTGCTGAGAAACCGTAGGAGCGATAAAAAGGCCGCACCTGCGGAACCGCAGAAGCGGTCAGGGGATCGCAGGTGCGGAAGTGCAGGAGGCAATGAGGTTCTTTTAAATCGGAGGTTGGGTTCATTCCAACCCCATTTCTTCCATTGTAGCCGATTTTGGAGCAACTTTGAGGTATCATCTTCACCACCAAGCATGAGGTAAGTAATTTATGCTAGTTTTGAGTTAAATAAATGATTATATACGGATTTGGACATGGAAATTTGTAGAAACTTGGGGTTTGAGGGAAAACCTAGAAATTTAGTGTTTTTGGATTTTTACCACGATTTTGGTATGGAATTGAGAATTTGTTATAGATTTGAGTTCGTGAGGTTATGGGTAAAGTTTATCTTCGAAAAATTTCGGAATCCGGGCACGTGGGCCCGAGGGCGTTATTGTCAACCTTTAGATCGGGGTTAGGAATTGTTATAAATTGGATTATGACGAGTAATTGATTTCATATTAATGGGTTTACATAATTATTTGCTAGTGTTGGAGCATTTTGCATCGATTGAGTCTTCGAAAGGGCGTGGATTGCCGGTTATGGAATTTCGGAGCGAGCTGAGTCTCTTTTCTAACCTTGTAAGAGGGAATTGTCCCCATAGGTGAAATGATTGATTATGTGCTCCTATTTGTGGGGGCTACGTACGCACGAGGTGATGAGAGTCTGTGCGTAGCTACTAATATGTTTAAGTCTGGGTAGTCTAGGACCCAGAAGCATGCTATACTTGGAATATCTAAAATCTTATTGACAGTTAAATTTCTTAAATCTTATCGAATGGGTAAATGAATTTCAAAGAGAATTAAACTTCATTTTTCTTAAATCGTTGAAAGAGAATTGGCTTTTATTTGGATAAATATTTCCCGATAAATTCTTAATTTTGCTGTTTGAGCATGTATTTCTATGTGTACTTGCGTCGCATGTATGATTCGCGAGCAGGGTGCTTGTTTACTTAAACTTGACCGCATCGCATTTAGGATTCGTGAGCGGGGTAATAGATGCATCTATGGTTCGTGCCATTCGACCCTCGGCAGTGCACATTTTACATTTGTGTTGGATCGGGCCGTACGACCTCAGCATGAGTTGCGCATGCTTGTATTACTTGCCTTGATATTTATTGATACTGATATCTGCTCTCCCCGACTTGAGAAAATTGTTAACTAGTGGATTATGAATCCGGAGACTTTCAATAAAAAGGAACCTTTACCTGTTTGTGACTCATTCGAATTTACTGTCGTTCTTAATAAATTAGTGATTTATCGCATTAATAATATTATTATTGCACCATTAGTAAGTGTCGAAGTTTCCATCTCCTCTCTACTTCTTCGAGATTAGGCGGGATACTTATTGAGTAGACGTTGTTTTCGTACTCATGCTACACTTGCTGTGTATTTTGTTGCACAGGTGCAGGTACTTCTAGTGGCCTACTGGGCGTTGCAGTATGGGTGACACGGAGACTAGGTGAGCTGTATTTCCTCGAGGCGACCCGCAGCTAGTATAGTCTCTCTCAGAATTTTATTTACTTTCTGTCCAATTTGTGTTCCGAGCAGCTGTTGTACTTTATTCGATTTCTTAGAATTAGCTTATGTACTTGTGACACCGGGTTCTGGGATGGTTATAAAGTATTTTGTATTAATTGCTTATCATTTAATTTGATTTGAGACGATTATCTTTTTAATTGTTAAATTTGAAGGAAAATCATAGATTTCAAGAGTATTAAAACGAGAATTTAATTAAGTATTTTGGTTGGCTTTCCTGACAGTGGTGTCCGGCGCCATCACGACCCTTAGTGGATTTTGGGTCGTGACAATATGGTATCAGAGCACTAGGTTCCCGTAGGTCTCACGAGTCATGAGCAAGTCTAGTAGAGTCTCGCGGATCGGTACGAAGACGTCTGTACTTATCTTTGGGAGGCTGCAGGACTGTTAGGAGTACTTCCCTTCTTGATTCCTTGTCGTGCGATCTGATTCCTGGAGGCTTATATCCCTGTTTCCTTCCTACTTAATCCTACGCAACGCGAACCTCTTGTTATAAATTGAGAATTGAAGAATTGTAATGGTACTACAGAGGTGGTGCAGGATGTTTCTCCCTACATAGTTGTCTGAGCTATTATCGTCGCCTTGTGGAAGGATAATCTATCGTTTCAGCTCAGTAGCTGTACTTCTGAGAGCTTTGAGGCTAGGCACAAGTTGCCATGATGCTATGAACGATTGTTCCACAGTATTGATATGATGGTAGGATGTTTGCCTACGTGTTGGGCAGTGAATGACTTGAAGGGAGGTTTACTCAGTGCATGATCTAGAGATTCGGTGTTTTATTCCCGGTAGGGGAAAGGCAACCGGACTAAGGATGTTAAGATTTGGGTTGATAGAGTAACGAGACTTGGTATTTGCGAGCGTGGTGGAGTTTTCTTCTATGATGAGGGTTCGTTGTCCTAATTGAATGTACTAAGTTCGCTGGTGTTATGATCTTCTACAATTCGCCCTTGGAGCAGGATATTGCGAGACAGTATTGAAGAAGCGTCGGTCAGAGATCGCAGGGTGCGGTGGTTCAGGGTTGAATCGGTGTTTCTAATGTCGACGACTCGAGAAGGGTGATCCCCGGAAAGGTTTAAAGTTAGTAGCGATTTGTGGGTTCAAGTGCTGCGAAGATAGATTTTATAAGGAAACACCTGAGCATCAAAGGATGAAGAAGGGCATGTGGGAAGTGTCAAGCGGTGGTTAAAATTTCTAGAAGGCCAGGTATAAGAAGCAAGGTCGAGCAGTCGACTAAGGGGGTGAGTTTCACCAAAGTGGGAAAGTGGCGGAGTTGCATATGGGTTTGTGGTAGGATGACCATGCACCTTAAGGAGAGTTTGGAGTGATTTGGGAATTTTAGTGATTGGTGATTTGGGCCTACAGATTAATTTGAAGTATGGACTATTATGCGGCAGGAGATTTGATATAACGGAAAGAAGTTGCTTGAAATGAAGAAGGATACAACAAACTTTGAATTGGGAGGATGTTGCCGCACATTTAATTGATGTCCACGAGGGGTGAATGGACTTGTGCAGCTAGAGAGTGAGCTCGGACTCAGGATGGGTCATTGATGTCGTGGTGATTGTACCCCGTGCAGCAGCGTTGGAAGATGTCGGCACGTAAATTCCATAGGTGGGTTATCTCCAGTGAGCATATCGGCGGTCGCATAGTTGGCGAAGCTTCTGAGAAAAATTCTATTGGTAATACAGCAAAGAGATCGGTCGTGCGACTGTGGTTGATGATTCAGAGTATAAAAAGGGGTTTTACAGAAAGATTCCGAGAATGTTGGCGGTTGATGGCGGAAGGTTATGTCAGTATGAGATAAAGAATACTGGTGAATTCCAGAGATTGTGTATCAGTGGCTTCAAGCTAAGTGGGAGAGGCCCACCGCCTATGATTGGGTTGCATGGTTAACTACTTGCGAGGTTTCTGGTGATTAGCACATTGATGGGTTATTCCAGCTACGGGAGAAGAACATAAGTGATAATTTGAGCAAAGGAATTGTTAAAGGTGTTCTATGGTTGGCCTTATTGGCTTATGCTCAGACTTGGGGAAGGATTCAGGATTTATGCCTTGTATAAGCGCGGGTTTCAGGAGAAGTGATTTTGCCGGGTGCTTCATCGAGGGGGTATGCATGTGCTAGAAGAATCGTGGAGTTGATTATATTCGGGGCCAAGTCAGAGCTGGTGGCTCTCAACAATGGTCCTGGTGGATTCAAAGGGGTAAAGCGTGGTGCCTAGTGATTTCGAGCCTATAGGAACGGTTAAGAATCAAGCTTTGTAGCAGCTTATGAGAAGAGGCACAGATGTTCTATGATGTTTTGACTTGCAGTGTAGCCTTTGGGAGGTATGAAATGGTTCGTGGGGTTTGAGACAGCATGGTCTCGTGATTCAAGGTCACTCGAGATGAGTGCGAATGGAATGTGTTATGTATTGAATGGAGTTATTACTATTTCTAAAGAAATCAAGGATAAATTAGAAGAAGATAGATTGATTAGCCATAGTTGAATTGGCATATTGGTGGCTTAGGCCACTACTTAGAGATTTGCATATTCTACGATTATGAGGTTTCACTCGTGTGTTGCTATGGTTCTCTTGGAATGGGTTAAGTAAAAAGTTTATAGATGATGAAGTGTTAATCTATAAGTGGTCCCGGAGTTATGATGAAAATCGTGTTCTATCGTATATTGGCATTTTAGGTGCAGAGAGTGGTATGGAATTGGAAGTGAGGGTTAGGGTTGCAATTCGGTGTTGACAAGGGATGTCACGAGCTCGGATGAGCAGGAAAGTAGTTTCGATGTTTAAAGTAAGTTGTATTGTCTTCAGCGTCACCTGAGATCGTTGTTTGTTAAAAAGGCTTTGCATCCTGGTTAAGGATTCTCGATCGCTTTTTAGCGTTAGTGCGGCCGGTGGTCTGGATGTACAGACCTGTTATCTGTCACGGGAAGGTTGTATAAGTGTGGCGTGTAGTCACTTGATTGGTTGAAGAGTTAAACCAAGTATGAAGATTGTGGTGATATCGTTAATTTGAGAATTGATGCCTGGAGGGCACTCGATTTATTGGGTTGTGGACTGTGGAGGATTACTCCGGTTATGATGGTTGTTCTTGTGTGTTATGAGAAAAAGGGGAGTATTTATGGACCTTTGAAAGGTTATTAGCCTAGATCAGTGCGATCAGAACCAGCTTGAGGTCTGTGGAGGGATTTAAATGTGAATAAGGGCTCTATATCAGGCCAGATGTGTTCATTTCAGTAATGCGCTCCTTGTGGAAGAGTAGTCAGGGCGTTAGTTCGTCGTTAGTTATTTCAAGTAATGATATATTGCGCCGTGTGAGTTGTGAGACGGCTTGGTGAATTGCTTATGTGTTAAGGTTCCGCATAGAGATGATGTTATATGAGCAAAATGGCTCTTGAGGTTTAGATCGTATATCGCACCGCAGTTGTGCTCGAGTTTTGTAGCTTATAGCGCTATATGTCTCCCCAGGGATGGTATTATGCACTTGGCGTGCTTGTGATCGATATTTGGTATCTTGTTGTAATGAGCAATCTAGCTCGGTGTGTACCTCCTTATGTGAATTTTATGTGTGGACCGGGTGGCACGCCGCCATGGGTATGCTATTGCGATCGGGTTGCGCGCCGCAATAGTATGATGTTGAGTACAGTTCCCTATAGCTATTTTTATGCGTTTGTTTCCTATTTTCCTGAGGAAAACTCCTATTTGTTGTGTGCCCGCGTCGCATGTATGATCAGCGAGCGGGGTGTTTGATTAATTATGTTGACCGCGTCGCACGCATGATTCGCGAGCGGGGTAATTGGATTTCCTTTTCAGAGTTTGTTTTCCTTTTGTATCACGTTCGAATTAGTAGCCTATTGGCACATTGTGGCATCATATGAGACTTTTGATCATGCCCGGGGTGGCTTATTGCCTGGGCAGTTCGTACTGGGTGAGACAAGGGTATTGTATCTGGGATCAGTAAGATCGGATTATATGAAGTATATTGAGGAGCTAAGACCATTATTTGGTTCAATATGAGGTGATGGTTCTTGACAGGAGTATAGACCCAATGATTTGTTGATTAGGCAGTTGGTTATGAATTTTTACACATCTCTTCCGTCATGGCAGTATTGTAAGAGTTAGAGCAAGACCTATGTAGGTCATGAGGTACAATGGGAGCATCAGATTCGTGGAATTTCGATTTATTCGATCAGAGAATGCCATTGTGGTCCTGTCAGTAAAGTGGTGCAAGGTGTGAATTCAGCTAAGATATGCAGTCATGTTTTGGTGCTGCGTGTAGTTATTGATACGGTGAGCGTATGTTGGAACAGGCCTGGCAGAGAATTCCGGACAATAGAATTGGGCTCTAAGGCTTATTTGCTTAAGTGAAAAAGGATATCTTCAGATTGACCAAGCTAGGGCACCCAGCTGAGTAGTGGTAGCACGGGTAGGTGCTCGAGGTGTTAAACAGTGATTTCAGACAACCCTAGCACAGCTCCTAGCACGTTCGAGGACGAACGTATGTTTAAGTAGGAGAGGATGTAACGACCCGACCGGTCGTTTTGAGCTCTAGCGCGCCGTTTGGCATTTTGAGGCCATGAGCAGCTTCAATTCAGGTATTATGACTTGTATGCGTGGTCGGAATTGAATTTCGGGAAGTTCGAAGTTGACTTGGAGAGGGAATTCTCATTTCGGAAGCTTTAAGTTAAGAGAATTGACTAAGATTGGATTTCAGAGTAAATGACCTTGGAATCGAGATCTGAAGGTTCCAGTAGGTTTGTATGATAATTTCGGACTTGGGCGTATGCCCGGATCGGGTTTTGGATTACCCGAGAGCGTTTTGGCGCCTATTGTGGAAGTTAGCATTTTGGAAGAAATTTCTTAAGTTTGGGTTGAAGTGCATTTTAGCGTTACCGATGTCCGTTTGGGATTTCGAGTTTGGGAGTAGCTCCGTATGGTGATTCTACAGTTGGGAGCACGATCGGAAGTGAATTCGGATGTCCGTGGGTCATTTTGGAGTCATTTGGCTAAAGATAGAAACTTGAAGGTTTTTGAGAAGTTTGACAGGAGGTGGACCTTTTGATATCGGGGTCGGAATCCGATTTCGAAAGATGGAGTAGGTCCGTAATGTCGAATATGACTTGTGTGCAAAATTTGAAGTCAATCGGACGTGATTTGATAGGTTTAAACATCGAAAGTAGAAGTTTGAAATTCTAAAGTTTATAAAGCTTGGATTGGGGGTCGATTCGTGGTTTTACCGTTGTTCGATATGATTTGAGGCCTCGAGCAAGTCCGTAATGTGTTTTGGGACCGGCAGGTATGATTGGTTGGGGTACCGGGGGCCTCGGGTGGATTCCGGGTGGTTAAAGGATCGAAAATGGAATTTTGGAAAAGGCTGAAGTTTCTGGTTGCTGGTATAACCGCACCTGCGAGACTTGGGCCGCAGGTGCGGAGCCGCAGAAGCCGCCAGAAGAGCCGCAAATGCAATTTTGGACCAGAAGTGAAGAGACCGCAGATGCGATCATATAGCCGCAGAAACGGGACCGCACCTGCGGTGGTCGAGGCGCAGAAGCGGAAAAACTGGCCTGGTGAGAAACCGCAGGAGCGGTAAAAAGGCCGCACCTGCGGAATCGCAGAAGCGGTCAGGGGACCGCAGGTGTGGAAGTGCTGGAGGCAGTGAGGTTCTTTTAAATCGGGGGTTGGGTTCATTCCAACCCCATTTCTTCCATTGTAGCCGATTTTGGAGCAACTTTGAGGTGCCATCTTCACCACCAAGCATGAGGTAAGTAATTTATGCTAGTTTTGAGTTAAATACATGATTATATACGGATTTGGACATGGAAATTTGTAGAAACTTAGGGTTTGAGGGAAAACCTAGAAGTTTAGTGTTCTTGGATTTTTACCACGATTTTGGTATGGAATTGAGAATTTATTATATATTTTAGTTCATGAGGTTATGGGTAAGTTTATCTTCGAAAAATTTCGGAATCCTGGCACGTGGGCCCGAGGGCATTTTTTTCAAACTTTCGATCGGGGTTAGGAATTGTTATAAATTGGATTATGACGAGTAGTTGATTTTATATTAATGGGTTTACATAATTATTGGCTAGCGTTGGAGCATTTTGCAACGATTGAGTCTTCAAAAGGGCGTGGATTGCCGGTTATGGAACTTCAGAGCAAGGTGAGTCTCCTTTCTAACCTTGTAAGAGGGAATTGTCCCCATAGGTGAAATGATTAATTATGTGCTCCTATTTGTGGGGGCTACATATGCACGAGGTGACGAGAGTCCGTGCGTAGCTACTAATATGTGTAAGTCCGGGTAGTCTAGGACCTAGAAGCATGCTATACTTGGAATAGCTGAAATCTTATTGACAGTTAAATTTCTTAAATACTATCGAATTGGTAAATGAATTTCTAAGAGAATTAAACTTCATTTTTCTTAAATCGTTGAAAGAGAATTGGCTTTTATTTGGATAAATGTTTCCCGATAAATTCTTAATTTGCTGTTTGAGAATGTATTTCTATGTGTACTTGCGTCGCATGTATGATTCGCGAGCAGGGTGCTTGTTTACTTAAACTTGACCGCGTCGCATGTAGGATTCGCGAGCGGGGTAATAGACGCATATATGGTTCGCGCCATTCGACCCTCGGCAGTGCATATTTTACATTTATGTTGGATCGGGCCGTACGACCTCGGCATGAATTGCGCATGCTTGTATTGCTTGCCTTGATATTTATTGATACTGATATCTGCTCTCCCCGACTTGAGAAAATTGTTAATTAGTGGATTATATATCCGGAGACTTTCAATAAAAAGGAACCTTTACCTGTTTGTGACTCATTCGAATTTACTGTCGTTCTTAATAAATCCGTGATTTATCGCATTAATAATATTATTACTGGAATATTAGTATGTGTCGAAGTTGCCATCTCGTCTCGACTCCTTCGAGATTAGGCGGGATACTTACTGAGTACATGTTGTTTTCATACTCATGCTACACTTGCTATGCATTTTGTTGCACAGGTGCAGGTACTTCTAGCGGCCTACTGGGAGTTGCAGTATGGGTGACACGGAGACTAGGTGAGCTGTATTTCCTCGAGGCGACCCGCAGCTAGTATAGTCTCTCTCAGAATTTTATTTACTTTCTGCCCAATTTGTGTTCCGGACAGCTGTTGTACTTTATTCGATTTCTTAGAATTAGCTCATGCACTTGTGACACCGGGTTCTGGGATGGTTATAAAGTATATTGTATTAACTGCTTATCATTTAATTTGATTTGAGACGATTATCTTTTTAATTGGTAAATTTGAAGGAAAATCATAGATTTCAAGAGTATTAAAACGAGAATTTAATTAAATTTTGGTTGGCTTGCCTGACAGTGGTGTTCGGCGCCATCATGACCCTTAGTGGATTTTGGGTCGTGACAAGAAGGTTCGTCCACGGAAATTTGAAGTGGGTCAGTTGGTATTGAAACGTATCCTTCCACATCAGGCGGAAGCGAAAGGCAAGTTTGCCCCAAATTGGCAGGGGCCATTCGTGGTAACGAGAGTGTTGTCCAATGGTGCTTTGTATTTAACAGATATAGAAGGCAAGTGTATAGACGTGACTATCAATTCTGATGCGGTCAAAAGATATTATGTATGATTTCTTTAATTTAAATTGTGTTCCTTTGAGCCTTATTTGCTTTCTTTCATACCCCTCTTTTGGAATCAGAAGCAAAGATCAGAAACACAATACAGAAGATAAAGAGAGAGAAAATGAAAAAAAGAGAAGAGAGAAGAGACAAAGAGAATAAAGAGAAAAATGAAAAAAAGAAAAAAAGAAAAAAAAATAAGAAGAAGAAAAAAGAGAAAGAAAAAGAAAAAGGAGAGAGAAAGAAGAAAAGAAAAAGAGAAAAGTACAAAACCAAAACAAACCTATGACATGAACTACGTTCGACCTGATTCCTTTTAAGGATACGTAGGCAGCCTCATGGTTCGGTCCCATCGAAATAAAAATTCAAAAGCCCCCAAGCAAAGAAACTGGGACAGAAGTTGCGGTTTTGTAAAAAGATCCGATTCCAAAAGTTGTAATTTTGAACCCATTCAAGCTGTTTTAAGCCTTTGTGATATCCTTTCTTTCTAACCCTGTCCAAAAGCCCACATCACGGTCCAAAGAAAGACCTTCCGATCAATCTTCGAGGGATGCCAAGTCAAGCAAGCTAGAGGTATGATTCATATCAGGGACAACACTACGTTCTACGTAGGGAAAATGAAAAATGAGAGAGTCTTATTGTTGAAAACCCTCACGGGCACCGTAAGGCGACAGTAAGCTGAGAGAATTTAAAAATGAGAGAGTCTTATTGGTGAAAACCCTCACGGGCACCGTAAGGAGACGGTGAGTTGAGAGATGAACAACAAATGAGAGAGGTTCGCTGGTGAAAACCCTTCAGGGCGCCGCAAGCCGAGTAAGGTTGTTGAGTTTGCAAAGGAATTGGATCATGGGGACCCCAAGCATAAAATATGAGGACTAAAAGGGGATTGACTGAATGCACTAGGCTGATTAATCCAAAATGCATGTCATGATCATTGATTCCAGCAGCTTCACTCAGATAAGTCCATTTTTCCTTTTCTTCCTCAAACAGTCCTTCTATTTTTTATTTTGCTTCTTTATTCATAACTCTCGAAGTCATTGCATTTCATTTCCTTTTGGGTCTACTTTCTCTGAGGCTTTTTCTAATGTTAGCCTTGCTAAGCAAACAAGAAGGGATTACAAAGCTTATTACCAGCGTCCAAATTGCACAAAGCAAAGTGCGGCCACAGCATGCCAGAAATAGCATCATGCACAATGAAATTAAGGTGTTAGCCGAGGTTCAAGTAATCAAGTGGTTTCGTGAATTGTGGGGAGAAATATAGAGATTCAAATTGGAAAGAAGAAAGGTTAAAATAGCAGGTTGAAATTAGGGCACTCAGGTCATTCAGGGTTTCGTGGTTAAGGTTCGATCAGAAGGTGAAATAATTCCTTGCCAGTCGGATGCAGTTGAGCAGAACAAAGCATGGCAGTGGAAAGGCCACGCTTAGCAAGAATGCCGCAAACTAATCACCATATTTTTAAACTGACAAGATTTTTCTTTAATTCAAACAGGGGCAGAAAATTTTGTTTGTTGCGGAGAAACCCTCCGTGAAGAAAAGCAGGTGCCAGACAGGCTCGGCCGTGAGTTTTCAGTACTCTCCTGGATAACGGGATTTAGTATGTTTCAAGACCCTCGCAAGTGAAAAGGTCTCATGAGAGTTTTTCTTTTGGGAAATATAATTCAGCATTTAAGTTTTCACTTTTGAAGATGAGACTTGGTTTGAAATTTTCAGGATAAGGAAATTTAGCTTAGAACTTATTTTGATAACAAGAGTCGGTTAACACTCACAGATTGTGCCCAATATCAAACTGGGGCAGAAAAATTTCTTTTGTTTTGTTTGTGTTGGTGTAATCAGGCGCCCACCTGGAGAACAAGGGAAAACAACTCATGTTTCAAGGAAAAACAGTTCAAGCTTCAAGAAAAAGCAGTTCAAGAACAGAGGAAAACAGTTCAAGATTCAAAGGAAAAGAAGCAGTTCAAGTTTTGGCAATCAGGCGCCCACCTGNTAAGCGGAGGGACTAACTGTATTAGGCCAAAATTAGGTTGAGTTTAGCGAATGCAAACGGACGAGCTGAGGCCGAGGTCGAAGCCAAGCACGGCCTAGTGGCGTAGGAGGGAGAACCGTTTTTTTTTACAATTATGAATGTTTTATGGAATAGAAAAACTTGAAAAAACTCATATTGACCTTCTTTTTTATTTCCAGTATTATGCAATTTTCACACTATCTTTTGCCTATCTCGATAATGTTTATTTTCGGACGACACTATTAGCTACGAAAATAAATAGTAGTAAAAAGAATTCGTTTTGAACAATAGATGTCTTTCACATCCAGCTATAACAATGAGTAATTTTTAATTCCTAAATGGCAGTTCCAAAAAAACGCACTTCGACATCAAAAAAGCGTATTCGTAAAAATATTTGGAAAAGGAAGGGATATTCGATAGCATTAAAGGCTTTTTCGTTAGCGAAATCTCTTTCTACCGGGAATTCAAAAAGTTTTTTTGTACGCCAAACAAAAATAAATAAGTAATAAAACGTTCGAATAATTTGAATCAACTTGAAAAAAGAATTCAATTATTCAATTATTATCTAATTGAATAATTTAACGATTTCCCTTTCATATTTGATATTGATTAGCTCACCAATCAATACGTAATGGAACTCGCTTCGCTTTTCTGATTGATAGATAAAATAATAGAATTAGGAAATCCTCTATTTACTGAATAATAACTTTTTTGTTGACAAAAGTTTTGGTGTAATCAGGCGCCCACCTGGAGAACAAGGGAAAACAATTCAAGTTTCAAGGAAAAACAGTCCAAGCTTCAAGAGAAGAACAAAGGAAAACAGTTCAAGATTCAAAGGAAAAGAAGCAGTTCAAGTTTTGGCAATCAGGCGCCCACCTGGAGACCATGGGAAGACAACACAAGGTTCGAGGGAAAGGAAAACAGTTTAGGTTCAAGCAATCATGCGCCCACCTGGAGAACAAGGGAAGACAGTTCAAAGGAAAAGCAGTCTCAAGAAAAAGCAGTTTCGAAGTTCAAGCAATCAGGCGCCCACCTGGAGAACAAGGGAAGGCGGTTCAAGTTGCAAGGGAAAGGAAGGCAGTCCAAGCTCAGCAATCAGGAGCTCACCTAGAAAACAAGGGAAGACAACACAAGGTTCGAGGGAAAGGAAAGCAGTTCAGGTTCAAGCAATCAGGCGCCCACCTGGAGAACAAGGGAAGACAATTCAAAGGAAAAGCAGTCTCAAGAGAAAGCAGTTCGAAGATCAAGCAATCAGGCGCCCACCTGGAGAACAAGGGAAGACAACGCAAGGTTCAAGGGAAGAGAAAGCAGTTCAGGTTTAGCAATCAGGCGCCCACCTGGAGAACAAGGGAAAGCAGCTCAAGTTTCAAGAGGAAGACGGGTCAAGTTCAGCAATCAGGCGCCCACCTGGAGAACAAGGGAAGATAGTTCAAAGGAAAAGCAATCACAAGAGAAAGCAGTTCAAGTTCAGCAATCAGGCGCCCACCTAGAGAACAAGGGAAAACCGCTCAAGTTTCAAGAGGAAGACGGGTCAAGTTCAGCAATCAGGCGCCCACGTGGAGAACAAGGGAAAGCAGCTCAAGTGGCAAGGGAAAGCAGTTCGAAGTTCAAGCAATCAGGCGCCCACCTGGAGAACAAGGGAAAACAGTTCGAGTTTCAAGAAAGCAGTTCAAGTTTCAAAGGAAGACAGTTCAAGTTTTGGAAATCAGGCGCCCAACTAGAAAACAAGGGAATTCACTTCAGAATGCAATTCAACTCAGTAACAAAGGAAGATGCCTGGGAAGTACGAGTCAACAGCTCAAAATGCAACACAGAGCCGCGGAAGCCGCAAGATCAATTTTGAAGATGCGTAGATAGGACTCTTGTAATTCATAGATCATAGTTTAGTTTAGCTTCTTTTGTTTTGACTCGGTGTAATAAGGAGTTCAGCAAGCAGTAGCAGCAGCGGCAATAGTGAAATCACAACTTCTCGGTAGTCCCAGCTACCAAAACTTCCCGAACTACACTGACCTGATTCCTTTATGGCCAAGGATATGTAGGCAGCCTCGGAAGCAGGGTGCGGTCAAATCTTTCAAAAATGCTTCCCACGGAGTGTTCAAACAGGCAAAAATCACTCGTATATGCTCACTTTATCTTTGCACGAAAACTCTTCGTGTTTCCGAGCAAAGAGGGGCAGCTGTGAACACATGATTTTTGCCCTATATAAATTACTCCTATAAACTCAAGAAAATAGATTTTTTTTTAAAAAAATTATTTGCCATTTTATAGGATTTTTGTAGGATTTTATTAATTATTTGTATTTTTGTGCACATTTAATTTTCATTAAAAACCATGAAAAATATCAAAAATACCATGCATTGCATTTAGGTTGTGTTTTTATATTTTAGGATAAATTAGTTAATTATTTGTTGCATGAAAAAATGAAAATTACAAAAATGGCCCATTTTACATTTTTACTTTTAATTGTTGGATTCTTGATTTTTCTCTTCGATTTAGGATCAAGGAATTTTATAAATTTTAGGAAATTGCTTAGTTTCAAATTTAGATTAATTTAGGTTTTAATTTTAGGTTTTTGATTAAAGAAAAAAGAAAAGAAAAAAAAACAAAAGAGGGAAAAATAAAATAATTGGATAAAAGGGGAGTGTGTGTTTAATTTTATTGGGCCAAAGCCCAAATTTTCAGCCAAAATCCCACCTGGTTCGACCCAGCCCAATCCCTCCAAACCGGTCCAGCCCCATCTTACACCAAACGACCTCGTTTTGAGCTGTGTCATCTCAGCCGTTAGATTTCAATAATCCAACGGCCCGGAACTAAAGCCCCCTTTGTATTTAACTGTCTGAACTAACCCCATACCCCATTCGAAACCCCCCGCCCCAATCCGTCTCCAATCCCAAACCTAATAGAAACCCTAGCCGGCCCAATATCATTACCGTCTCCGCCGTCAACCACTCGCCGGAAATCGCCCACGGCGGCGATGACACCCGAAATACCCCTAGATTAACACCATGTGATCTCCTCACCCTCCTCTTTCCAATTATATTAGTCTTCTTTCCCAAATCCCCCTCGAACCTCTCAAATCTTGAATCTAAACTCAGAATCTCCAAAACCCTAACCCACCCAAATAACCCCAAACTCAAACCATGCAATCCCTCACTCCTCCTCTCCCCAAATATCCCCTTGTTTCCTCTCAAATCAGCCCTAATTCAGTCGAAACTTTGAATCAAGGGTTCCGGAAAAAGCCCTCTGTTTCCCTCCTCTTTTTTCTTGGTCAGTATGTGGTCAAGTGAACCCCAAACCTTCATTAATCGATTGTTCCTTGTCAAGGACAGTCGATTAGTGTTAGTTAAAGGTTCACTTTGTTCATTGAAGAGTCCGGTCAAGTTCATAGTGGTTTCCGTTCGAAGCAAGCATAGGTAATTTTCTTTTTCCTTGTTTTTATTTGTTTTCCTCTGTCCTTTTCCTCTTCCTTCTCTGGGTTCATTCTTCATGATTTTTATTTCTGTTTAGTTGCATGACTTAGGGTTTTATTTTAGATTTGTTAATTAACTTCTATACTTAATCATAATGCTAGTCTTTAGTTTAGAATTAATTCTTGAATTTGCCATTAGGGTCATTAGATTTCCAGTTTTTCAATTAGGGTTTATTTTGTGTTTAATGAAATTTGTTTTAAAATCAGCATGTTAGTATCTCGGGGGTGGTTTGATTCCCTGTTAAATAGCTGTATTAATTGTTTCAAAGGTTGAATCTCAGAAATAGGTGCATTCATTGGTTAATTATTTCTAATGCCAGTTTCAATTGTTCAAATGTTGAGACATTTCTGATTCCATTTCAATGTTAAACCTATTTAGGTTGTAGGAAATTGATGCCATTTGATTCTGGTTGCCTATTGATTCTGTTTTAGAGAGTTGTTTGCCTTGGTTGGTAAATGTCCAAAACTTTTAGGGTGGTTAATTGAACAACTAAGAACTTAGGGGGTAATTTGAGAGTTTAGAAATGGGATTTCCAGATAAGGATTGGTATAGGAAGTTTCTAGAACCTGGGGCAGCTGTCTCCATTTGGTTAGCACAAAAATGCTGAGCCAATAAGGGACAGCCAGCTGTCCAGGTGATTAAAAAAGATGCCCTGCAGGCTGGGAATAATTCCCAAGGCTATTTTTGAGCACATGGCCTTAGAGGCCTATAAAAGGGTGCCCTCCCTTCACTCTAAAAAGAGAGATTTTAAAAAGCACATTTCCCTGCAAGAAAGTTCTGAAATACACAAACAGATTCTGAACCCTAAAAAAGAAAAAAAAGGTTTCCGCATTGCTTAGCTGAAGATTTTTCGAATTTTGACAAGAAAACTAGAAGAAATTCTTTGAAGTTTTCGAACTCAAAAGGGCTAAAGCATTGTTTAGTTTTGGAAGCTGTGGCTGTTTTTGTTTTGTTGTGTTACTCACGCTGCTACTGCTGAATCCTCACTCTCTTTGCCTTATTTTGAAACACAGGTATTCCTTGGATCTTGAGTAATATGTGAAGTGCAAATCTGAAATCATGTAATCAAGTGTGGAGACTTAAGGATGAATTTAGCTTTGCTGAAAGTTTATTCATGTGGTCTTTAAAGTTTTGCCCAAATTCTGTATTAAGTTAGCTTTACATTATGTGTTCTTTTGCTCATTTACATTACTGATGCTATATTCCATTTTTCAAGTTTGGATTAGGAACTTAGCTTATTGTGTTGATTTGTAATTTAAACTTGTTGGCTTTGTTTAGACTTATTTAGGACACTGTCGATCTTCAGTCTATGGCTAGTCCATGTTATGATTTCGTTGGTTTATTTCCAGCAGAATTTGGTCTTAATATTTGAGCTCTTTTGAGAGCTATAATTTGGGCAAGAGTATATGTGCCTGATGATTTGCTGTATTTCCAGTTCAATTGTTTACGGTCTCAATACTATTAGGAAGATTGTACCTGTGAACTCAACATGATTAATGACTAGTTTATAATTCCAAATGTGTTCCTCTAACATTAATAGGTAAAATCATGAAATCGGGAGTGTATGACAAGGTTGTTTTAAGTTTATGATTTTCAGAGTTCTGCATATTGTGTATGGTGTAAGGATCATGTTTAGTTGGGCCTCATTAGGGCCTGAAGAGCTTTTGCCGAGTTGGGCCTGGATTTGGCCCACTTTGAAATGGAAAATCATCTGCCCAACCACGTTCTTTGGGCTAGCCTTCGAGCCCAGTTGTCTTTTTAAACGATTCCTTTGGGTTTAAGCCCAAACCGGAATTGGCCTGAATAATTAAGGACTTAGCATGAGCATCAACTCTCTTTTCTCTCTTACTAATAGTTATACCTTAAAAAAAACCGTTTGTGAGTAGGAATATCCTTTAAGCCCAATTAGGTGTATTTTTTTATTCAATTATTTTGAGGTGCGCCATCTTAATTAAATCTCCTATGGCCCTCACAAATACTAATTAGATATTAGAATGAATATTCGTAGAAAGGCTTTTAGGCGCGTTTAGTATATTATTGTGATTGTGTACACGTTCGCGTGATATAATCACGATTCTAAAAACCAATTCGGAGTATGCGTTCGCGCAACTTCGATCAAACTTCCTTAATGATAACATCGTTTTTAATAGGCCGCTAAATTAAATTTAGTTCATAGAGTCCGAGGTGTGCCATCCACAATTTAATCATTCATGGCCCTCGTATTAATTCTATGACCTAGATATAAAAATGACAAGTGCTCGTAGTTGCTTTAGGCCCGTTTAATATATCATTGTGATTGTGGACACGTTCGCGTGACATAATTATTATTCTAAAAACAAAACCGGAGTATGTGTTCGCGCAACTTTGGCCAAATTCCTTTTAAAAATAACAAAGCGTTATTAATTGTGGACACGTTCGCGTGACATAATTTTGACGCACCAAACAAATGGGTACACGTACGCGTGACCTGTTTCTTAATTAAAAACGCAATGCACATAGGTTCTAAAATCAGTAATTAAACAATTTGATTAAGCCAAGTATGATCAAAGTGACCGTGCTAGAACCACGGAACTCGGGAGTGACTAACACCTTCTCCCGGGTTAACAGAATTCCTTACCCGGATTTCTGTGTTTCGCAAACATAAACAGAGTCAAATCTCCTCGATTCGGGATTCTAAACCGGTGACTTGGGATACCATAAACTATCCCAGGTGGAGACTCTGATCTTAAATAATAATCCTGTTTCAATTGTCACTTAAATTGGAAAAACTCCCTTATACCCCTTTCGGGGGTAGCAAAAGGAGGTGTGACACCAGGTACAGCATCATTCATAATGACTAATACAAGATGATGTATGGTGGTGATGATAGGCTATAATTACGTAGTTTAGTCGATTATTACACTCTAATTTACTGCACTTCAATTGAGTTTGCGCATCAATCGCTAGTGTTTTGCACTAATTATGTATTTTATGCCTTGTAGGAGTGATTCCGAGCTATATAAATGTTATGGAATAAATTCAAGTGATTTGGAGCTTTGAAGTCTGAGTAAAAGCCCAAGGAATTAAGCCGGAATCGTGTTCAAGGGTCAAATTTGATGGTGAAGAACAAACGAAGACTCGAGTAGGCATATTGTGCACTGTCTAGTAAAATAGATATAACACTTTGCTCCGAACTCCATTTGGGCTATATAATATATGGTTGGAAATCTAACTCAAAGGGCTACAACGTTCATTTTATACCGTTTTCTAAATTCCAATCGGAACAGGGTGAAAAACACGGTCGAAACTACAACAGCGGACCTGGATGCGGACTGAGGCAGTGCACTGAGAAAATACCGCGCCCGGACCGCGAGCGTCCAGACCTGAAAAGTTGTCCTTTTTTGCGTAGGAGAAGGTATAATTATTTGGGCACGACCCTACTTGGTATATGTACATGGAATAACGGTATTTTGAGGAGGTTGGACATACTTTTGACATAATTTAGACCTAGGAAGGATAGATTTTTGACACAGATTCGAACTAAGGAGGCAGAGACACAATAGGAGCAAGGCGGGGAATCTTCTACGAGTTTTTCCTTCCTCTTACTATTTTTCATTGTTGGTTATAACTTTTAGTATTGTAGTTTTATATACTATTATGAACAGCTAATTTGTTATCTAGAGTTTTGATGGAACCTTTTGTAGGATAAATTCTTGTTATGTTTTTATATAATTGAGCCGTTGGAATTCTCTACTTGCTCAACTACGTATTAATTGTTGTTGATTGAATGGCCATCGATTGACTGTGCCTATTTATTATGTGTTGCTTGAGAAAGGATACATATTTAGGTGTCTATTGAACAACGTCACTCCTAACGTATGTGAGAAATCAATACAGCGGGTTTAAAGGCAGGTTTAGAAATAACAAAGTCTTGACGTGGTCATAGTGAGCGGTTAGATAAAGCCAACTAGCGTAGTTCGAGAGAATATGTCTAGTAAATTGTTGTAGTTGCTCGAGAGAGAATTACGGAACCTAAAGTGCTCACGGTAGGTAGAGAATACATTAGCAAAATTGTAGGGAACATAGCTAGAAGGATTCCGACAATTGGGGAAATCATAACTCTAGACCTCCTTAATTTAGTCTCCAACCCTTTGTCTCGTTAGTTGATAATTTTACCGCTTTGTAGTATTTGCTAGTTAATTAGTTAGAAATATAAATCTCAATCTTTATAATTTAGAAAAAATTTCAAACTTGTCTTCTTAATGATATTAAATAGATATAGCTAAGCCTTAGTTCTCTGTGGGATTCGACTCCGGAATTTTAGACCGGATTATATTTGCAGCGACCGCTTATCCTTTTTAGGACTAGAGTTGGACGTGATCAAATTTTGGCGCCGTTGCCGGGGAACGAACCCGGGTCACCCGCGTGACAGGCGGGAATACTCACCATTATACTAGCGAAATGCTTAGGCACGTACCAGACGCGCCGCGTCCTTGAAGAAGTCCACAAACGCCATTACGGAGCTCATTCCGGCAATCGATCTTTGGTAGATGACTCATACGTGCAGGATAATACTGGCCCACCATGAAAAAAGAGGTCGTAGATTTCGAAAAAGAATGTGAGCAGTGCGAAAAGTACGCCCCAATGATCCAGCAAGCAGGCGAGCACCTTTAGTCAGACACTTCCTCTTTGTCGTTCATCAAACGGGGAATGGACATTGTGGGCCCCCTCGTGGCGGGGTGAGGTAATCTACGATTTCTTTTGGTTTTAACTGAGTATTTTCTAAATAGGTAGAAGCAGGTGCATTCTCCCAAATACGCGAACAGGAAGTGATCGCCTTCATATGGAAAAACACCGTATGTCATTTTCGCCTCCCCAAAGAGATCAGTTGCGATAACGGACCCCAATTTACAGGAAAAAAGGTCGCTGAATTTTTTGAGAAATGGCATATCAAAAGAATACTCTCAACACCATAACACCCCGCGGATAACAGGCTAGCAGAATCCTCCAACAAATCAATACTGAACATCATGAAGAAAAATCTCGAAGACACCAAGGGGCTATGGCCGGAATTACTACCAGAAGAACTTTAGGCGTACAGAACAATGCCGAAGACGAGCACAGGAGAGACGCCTTACTCATTAATTTGTGGGACTGATGCTTTAATAATGGTGGAGGTCGGAGATCCTAGTCTAAGATACTCCCACGAGAGTCGGCCGGGGAACGAAGAAAGCAGAAGGCAGGAGCTCGACGAAACTGAAAAACGAAAGGATATGGCCTACATAAGGATGATCGCCCAAAAACAACAGGCAGTACGTTATTACAACTGGTGCAACCGTATTGTTACATATTTGCAGGATGGCGTACTCCCACATGACAAAAAAGATCCCAAGAGACTTCGAGTGCAAGATAGCCAGGTACATCATCATTCATAACGACGCATACAAGATGACGTACGGTGGTCCCCTAGCGAAATGCTTAGACCCGTATCAGACGCGCCGCGTCCTTGAATATGTCCACGAACGCCATTACATAGCTCATTCCAGCAATCGATCTTTGGTCATATGCCTCATACGGGCAGGATATTACTGGCCCACCATGAAAAAAGAGGTCGTAAATTTCGTAAAAAAATGTGAGCTGTGAGAAAAGTACGCCCCAATAATCCTGCAAGCAGGCGAGCACCTTCACTCAGACACTTCCTCTTTGCCGTTCATCAAATAGGGAATGGACATCGTGGGCCCCCTCGTGGCGGGGTGAGGTAATCTACGATTTCTTTTGGTTTTAACCGACTATTTTCTAAATAGATAGAAGCATGAGCATTCTCCCAAATACGCGAACAGGAAGTGATCTCCTTCATATGGAAAAACATCGTATGTCATTTCGGCCTCCCCAAAGAGATCAGTTGCAACAACGGACCCCAATTTACAGGAAAAAAGTCGTCGAATTTTTTGAGAAATGTCATATCAAAAGAATACTCTCAACACTGTATCACCCTGCGAGTAACAGGCTAGCAGAATCCTCCAACAAATCAATACTGAACATCATGAAGAAAAATCTCGAAGACACCAAGGGGCTATGGCCGGAATTACTACTAGAAGAACTTTAGGCGTACGGAACAATGCCGAAGACGAGCACATGAGAGACGCCTTACTCATTAGTCTATGGGACTGATGTTGTAATATTGGTCGAGGTCGAAGAGCCTAGTCTAAGATACTCCTACGAGAGCAGGCCAGGGAACGACGAAAGCAGAAGGCAGGAGCTCGATGAAATCGAAGAACGAAGGGATATGGCCTGCATAAGGATGATCGCCCAAAAACAACAGGCAGTACGTTATTACAACTGGCGCAACCGTATTGTTACATATTTGCAGGATGGCGTACTCCCAAATGACAAAAAAGAGGCCAAGAAATATTGAAAGCAAGCAGCCAGGTACATTATCATTCATAACGACTTATACAAGAGGACGTATGGCGGCCCTCTGGCAAAATGCTTAGGCCCGAATCAGACACGCCACGTCCTTGAAGAAGTCCATGAACACTATTGCGGAGCTCATTCCGGCAATCGATCATTAGTCAGATGCCTCATACGGGCAGGATATTACTGGCCCACCATGAAAAAATGGGTCGTAGATTTCGTAAAAGAATGTGAGCAGTGCGAAAATTACGCCCCAATGATCCACCAAGCAGGCGAGCATCTTCACTCAGTCACTTCCTCTTTATCGTTCATCAAATGGGGAATAGACATCGTGGGCCCCTCGTGGTGGGGTGAGGTAATGTATGATTTCTTTTGGTTTTACTGACTATTTTTCTAAATGGGTAGAAGCAGGAGCATTCGCCCAAATACGCGAATAGGAAGTGATCATCTTCATATGGAAAAACATCGTATGTCATTTCGGCCTCCCCAAAGAGATCAGTTGCGAAAATGGACCCCAATTTACAGGAAAAAAGGTCGTCGATTTTTTTAAGAAATAGCATATCAAAAGAATACTCTCAACACCGTATCACCCCATGGGTAACGGGCTAGCAAAATCCTCCAACAAATCAATACTGAACATCATGAAGAAAAAACTCGATGACACCATGGGGCTATGGCCGGAATTACTACCAGAAGAATATTAGGTGTACGGAACAATGCCGAAGACGAGCGCAGGAGAGACACCTTTCTCATTAGTCTGTGGGACTGATACTGTAATACCGGTCAAGGTCGGAGAGCCTAGTCTGAGATACTCCCACGAGATCGGGCTGGGAACGATGAAAGCAGAAGGCAGGAGCTCGACGAAACCGAAAAACAAAGGGATATGGCCTACATAAGGATGATCGCCCAAAAACAACAGGCAGAATGTTATTACAATTGGCGTAACCGTATTGTTACATATTTGCAGGATGGCGTACTCCCAGATGACAAAAAAGAGGCCAAGAAACTTCGAATTCCAGCAGCCAGATACATCATCATTCATAACGATTATACAAGAGGACGTATGGCGGCCCCCTGGCGAAATGCTTAGGCTCGAATCAGACGCGCCGCGTCCTTCAAGAAGTTCACGAACGCCATTGTGAAGCTCATTCCGCCAATCGATCTTTGGTCAAATGTCTCATACGGGCAGGATATTACTGGCCCACCATGAAAAAAGAGGTCACAGATTTCATAAAAAAATGTGAGCAGTGCGAAAAGTACGCCCCAATGATTCAGCAAGCAGGAGAGCACCTTCACTCAGTTACTTCCTCTTTGTCGTTCATCAAATGGGGAATGGACATCGTGGGCCCCCTCGTGGCGGGGTGAGGTAATGTACGATTTCTTTTAGTTTTAACTAACTATTTTTCTAAATGGGTAGAAGCAGGAGCATTCGCTCAAATACGCGAACAAGAAGTGATCGCCTTTATATGGAAAACATCGTATGTCATTTTGGCCTCCCCAAAGAGATCAGTTGTGACAACGGACCCCAATTTACAGGAAAAAAGGTCGTCGAATTTTTGTGATATGGCATATCAAAAGAATACTCTCAATACCGTATCACCCCGCGAGTAACGGGCTAGCAGAATCCTCAGACAAATCAATATTGAACATCATGAAGAAAAAATTCGAAGACACAAAGGGGCTATGGCCAAAATTACTACCAGAAGAACTTTAGGCGTACAGAATAATGCCGACGACGGGCATAGGAGAGACGCCTTAGTCATTAATCTATGGGACTGATGTTGTAATATCGGTCGAGGTCGGAGAGCCTAGTCTGAGATACTTCCACGAGAGTAGGCCGGGGAACGGTGAAAGCAGAAGGCAGGAGCTCGACGAAACCGAAGAACAAAGGGATATGGCCTACATAAGGATGATCGTCCAGAAACAACAGGCAGAAAGTTATTACAACAAAAGGGCAAAGTTCAGACCACTCAAAGTCGGAGACTACGTGCTCAAAGCTAAAACATAAGCAAGCAAAGACCCACGGTATGGTAAAATGGGAACAAATTAGGATGGCCCATACAAAATCATGGCAACATCAAACAAAATGTCATTCTAACTAGAAACAATGGAAGAAAAACTGCTACCAAACAACTAGAATGTCACCCACCTCAAGTACTTCAACTTTTAAGAAAAAGCGGCCTCCAAGTCTTACTCTTTTTTCCCTCACTTGAGTTTTGTCCCAATTGGCTTTCTCAAGAAGGTTTTTAACGAGGCGACGAGGGGGACACTTCAAGTTGAAGTGCGAACGAACGGAGGCATAGGAAGGGTAGTTCATTGCTCAACCTCTCAATATACTTCTCCAGGTCGACCAATGAATGGACTAAATAGACTGAGACTGGAGTGCTAGCCAACACTAGATAGACTGGGACTGGAATGCCATCCCGGAAAACATGTAAATTTCTCCAAGTGTATGAACAAAGTACAAATGCATGAAGTTCACCCATTTTTTTGCCAAACATACAGCTAAAGCAACATTACCTTAACACCTATTCGACCCTCGGTCATAACTAAGTATAGGTTATACTCGACCTTATTCAAATTAACACTTATTCAGCCCTCGGTCATAACTAAACATATGTTACATTCGGCCTCGTTCAAATTAACACCTATTCGGCCCTCGGTCATAACTAATCATAGGTTACATTCGACCTCGTTCGAATTAACACCTATTCGGCCCTCAGCCACAACTAAATAGAGGTTACATTCGGCCTTGTTCGAATTAACACCTATTAGGCCCTCGGCCATAACTAAACATAGGTTACATTCGACCGTTCGAATTAACACCTATTCGGCCATCGGCCATAACTAAACATAGGTTACATTCGACCTCGTTCGAGTTAACACATATTCGGCCCTCAACCATAACTAAACATAGGTTACATTCGACCTCGTTCGAATTAACACCTATTTGGCCCTCGGCCATAACTCATAAGTTATATTCGACCTCGTTTGATTCAACACCTATTTGGCCCTCGGCCATAACTAAGTATAGGTTATACTCGACCTCGTTCGAATTAACACCTATTCGTCCCTCGACCATAACTAAGTATAGGTTATACTCGACCTCGTTCTAATTAATACATATTTGTCCCTCGGCCATAAACAAACATGCGATATGTTCGAACCAACACCTGATGGCCCTAGGCCATAATCAAACCTAGGTTTTGTTCCAACCTCGTTCAACCTACTTGAACCAAGATTTTATGACTAAGGCAACCAAGCAACAAAAGAAAAGAGGCATACAAACTCGAACAGAAGAAAAAGAATCAGGTACGACAAATAGAACTAGAATTTCATAATTAGAACATTTTTTATGAAGGCTCGAAAAGACGCCCACAAAAAATGTACACAAGTCTGCGGCTAAAAGGAAAGCAAAAATAACTAATCGATGCCTGACCCAGCAGCGCCATCAACTTGACTGCCTAGGCCATCTCCATCTGCCTCTTCGCTATCGCCATCGCCATCGGGATACTCATCCTCATACCAGGCATCCTGTTCAAATCGATCCACACCCGCATCCTCCTCATACATCACCGGCTTCCAATGTAGCGGGATCATAGCCACAAGCATTCCGAGTTATACGTGCCTTAGCACGATCATCCTCGAAAGTCGGCCTTCGAAACTTTCCCCGCCCTCATCAGATCTCTAAATATATCCAGTTGGGCCTCGGCGTGGATCCATTCCTCATACAGATCCCATGAAACATCAGGAAAAGCAGAAGTGCGAGAAGAGGATGACCGATCCAATAACTGTGCCTTCTCGGCCTCGAGAGCAACAACTCAATCACCAAGACCTGAAGCCTCTTTTTTGAGCTCCCCTATCCGTTCATCAAGTCGCTCCTCTCTAAGCCATGCCGCCTCCAAAGCACTCTCCCGCTCAGAACAAAGAACGCGAACCACGATTTCCAAAGCCTTCGTTGTCCTCGCAGCCCCTAACCGGGCCTACTCCACCGTCTCCCACTCCACCGCCTTCTCAACGACCTCGCCACCCAGAGTGTCAACTTTGATTTGACACTCCTCGAGCTCGGCGCGCAACGAGACAACTTGAGCTTGAAGATCGATACATAGGGCCTCTACCCCCTTGCTCACCTCAAGTTCTTCTTCTTTATCCCTCAACGCCCCCTCTAGAATGCTGCATTTTCCTATGACTCTTACCAACTCATTATACTTCTCCTTCAGTTCAGCTCTGAGAGCCTGGAAATTGCCGATCTCACCAAACCGTCTACAGATCTCGCGGTGTTTGTTATGAAACTCATGATATTTCCGCTCCATCTTCTTAAAAATATCCTTACGCCTCGCCTCTCGTCGGGCACTCTTGATCTCCAAATCCATAGTTTAAAAAAGAAAAGAGAACATAAAATGAGAACGAAGCACAAAACACTAAACTCAAAAAAAATAAAAGCCGAAGAAGCTTACCCTAAGGGCGAGGCCAGCGAAGCTCCTTGATAGGGTAGCATCATCCAATTTTTCAAGAGTTTTACCCTCAACGTCGGAGCATAGGAGACCCAGGGAAGGGACCACATTCTCCGTGTTCACCAGTAAATGTCGATCCATGGGGATCGCAATGGTCCGCGTGGACCCCTCCAATCTCACATCAAGTCAGGTGAACCCCTCCCCCATCATCCTCACCTCGTCTGCATCGAGGTTGGAGCCATAACCATCCTCTGCGACACCCTTACCTCTTTCATCGATCGGCGAAATAGGAACATTATCCGGTCGCAAGGACGATGGATTATCTCGCCGTAAAAGATTTGAAACCCCCACAGATGGACCTCTAGCTCTCGTCTCGGCATCATAAAGGGATGTACCCTCTGCGACCTCAGTTGATGGCGGGATCTCAAATGGCAACTCATTATCTTCAAGCATTACGGTCGTCGTTTCACGATCACCATCCACCGATCTCCTTTTGTGGGAAATTAAACCCTCGTCGCTCGGTGATGACTCCTCATCTTTGTCTATTAGGTGACGCAAGGGCGAAGTCGGAAGTTCAGCTGCAGATGCCATCAATGAACGAGCAGACCTAGCTGTGGTAGAAGAAGGAATAGAAGCAGACAACCAGGCAGGCCTGGCCGCAGTCACAATGGGAACAAACTCCGAAGAAGCAGTCGCACTTTCACAAAATGCAGGAGAAGGAGCCTTCGATCTCCTCGAAGATCATCGGGTTGAAAAAGAATGACTAAAAGATTCACCTCCTATACCAAACTATAACGAGCAAGCAACCATGAGGTCAAAAACAATATAGATAAAATATATGAACTCACCGGTCACGAAAGACGCAAGCCCGAACCTCTTGAGAAAGGTCGGCCATTTATGAATCCTTACTATGTGAGGCAAACTCTGGCTAACCCGGTCATGAATGTCCCCGAAGAAGGAACAAAATGTCAAAACACGACTAAAATTGGTAAAACAAACGCTTAATAAGGAGAAAACAAAGAGATACTTACGGTCATAATTCCAAGCCTCAGGGAACCCGCTCGTGTTGGCCATCATGTCCTCGGTTTTGACGTAAAAGTAGTTGAGCCAAAACTAACAATTTGCCTCATCGTCCATCTTCACCACCAGACATTTACTTCCTCAGTCGCCAAGGTGCAACATCATCCCCATATGGAAACTAAGGGCGAAGAGATACATCAGGTGGTGAAGTGATACCCCGACCCTGGCCAACTCTGCATATTTCATAATCATACGGATAATCTTGTAGATGTATGGATAAAGTTGGGCCGAGTAAACGCCGCAATAGCGGCAGAATTCCTCCGCCAATAGGAGAATAGGAAAAAGAATAGCCGACGTAAAAAGGGTACGCATAGAAAGTGTACTACCCGGGGCGGTGTATTTGTACCACAAGCACTCTGCTGGGATCAGATCAATATGGGCAGAAATTTTGAACTTTGCCCTAAGCTCAGCGAGACCGGCCTCTTTCATCGCCGACTTTGAAATCTCAGGGTCGTCCTCAGGAGCGTTCGAAAAATCGGGCCTATTTTTTTCACTACGAGGGATTATCTCATCCACCGTAGGAAATTCTCGTCTTCAATGGCAACAGATATATTATTATCATGAGGAGACATACGCACCAGCAAAGGGATAGGGTTAGTTGCCATGCCAGAACCAGAGGATGCGTTAACCAATTTTTTAGAGAGGATGATGTAAGTGCAGAAGGGTTGTGAGCAGCTGGTATCACCGGAATCAGGGAAAGCTGTTACATCCCGTAATTTTGTACGTTGGATTTGTCGTAAGATAATTACATAGGTTAAGGATAAGAGTATTTTTGAGGTTATAATTATTTATGTTATTTATAACAAGTGATAAGCATGTGTCGTGAAGGTCATAGGGTAAACGAGTTGAATAAAATGAGTTTCGTCGAAGTTTGATATTTTGAGATAAAATACGGTCCAAGCTATAATACCCCGTATTTATGGACTAGTGCTATACAAGGTACCACATGACCATGATAGTAAGGTATATAAAGTTTGGTAAAAGTGATTAGTAGTTTAAGTAATTTGAGATAATTCTTAATTATGTGGATAATTGGTTAATTATGAATTTTTGGTGGGAGATTAACAATGTAATTGAAAATTGTGGATATGGATGAGCCTAATGGGCTTCCTAACGTGGCAGCAAGTATGGGTCTTGATCAAGACAAATGGTGACTCTTTGATTTAGAGATTAGGTAGCATTTTAGGGGAATTTGCTAGCCAAGTCATCTTATAAAGCGGGGCCCCAAAAATGATAAGAAACCTCCTAATTTATTAAAAAGATATGGATATCTCTACAAGAAACGGATGAAGCTTACACAAGAGTTCTTATAAACCCACAATTATAAGAAATCTTCCCTACATTGTTAACTGGGATTCTTATGTTGCTAAGCAACAGGTGAGATCCCAAATAAGAGTTTATGTGAAACTGCATAATACTATAGTAGTGTGAGATGCAATTCTAAGAGAGCACGGTACAATCTTTCTCAAGAATATCATACGGATTTTCACCTACTTTGATCCGTCGTTACGTATTTTTCGCGAAAGGCGTGTGTTAGAGGGAATGTCAAGAGAATCGGCTCGGGTATGTTAAGGCTAATTCTTCCTTCTTTTGGCATGATCCAAGTAATGATACGTAAGCATAATGTTATTCCATAAGTGGCTCTACTCTTAGCAGTTAAGGATGTCTATGTTATTCATTCTTGTAAAATGATATTCAAGCATGTCTAAGTATGTTCCTAAGTCTCTATTGAGGTATATGATAAATATGTTAATGTTTATAATATAGTGATACATCTTCATGCATTTACCATCGTGCTAGGGTCGGTTGGGCAGTCATGCATATTCATTTACCATCGTGCTATGGCCGGTTGGGCAGACATGCATCTTCATTTACCATCGTGCTACAGCTGGTCGGTCAGTTACCACCGGTTGGGAAGTTATATATCATTATTTGCCACCGTTTGGGCAGTTATGTATTTACCACTGAGCTACGGCCGGTCGGGCAGTTACCACTAATCAGTTAGGCAGTCATGCATCATAAGATATGGATAATAGTCTCAAGAAGAAGCATTATATATATATATATATATATATATATATGTATGTATGTATGTATAATAAGTATGCATATATGGTGGCACTTCAGAGATTCAGGTTGATTCTTATATGTCTTTAGTAAATGATGACTCATTGTTATGTTTCAGTTCCGCCTTACATACTCGGTACATTATTCGTACTGACGTCCTTTTGTTGGGACGTTGCATTCATGCCTGCAGGTTCAGTTTGACGAGCCCTCATAGTATACAAGGTTGGCATTCAACGAAGGATCAGTAAGACTCCACCTCATTCGAAGTGCAGCCGAGTCTATAAGTCATCGTGTTAGAGTTTTGCTACAGACTTATTGGTAGGCCGGTACCCTGTTCCATTTGATGTCAAATAATCTTAAAGGCTTTGTAGACACAAGTTCATTTTGTATAGTATGTCAGAGGCCTTGACGGCCCGTGTATATTTATGTGTTAAATGTGATGGTTCATTGATACAGTGTTTGCCCACTTACAGTTGTACATTATGAGTTGTGGCATGTTGGCCCATGATAGTTACAAAAGGAATGAGTTCAGCCAACTCGACCTATGTATGTTCTAGTTTTGGTCGAATGATCATGAGTTACAGAATGGTTTGCTCGGGCCAGCACAGCACCGGATGCCAGCCACGCCTCCCCAGGTTTGGCGCGTGACAAAAGCAGATACACAATAGTGAAGCAAAGAGAAGACAAGAACTTTATATGAAGAATGGAGAAGAAGACACAGAGGTTTGATAATAGGAGTGCTAAACATAAACAAATGGTTTCATATCCCTATTTATAAGAGTTCAACCATCAGGATCGAGAAATCAAACTGTCATTACCCAGCGCAGGTATCGAAATGGCATAGGCACGGAAAACAACGTAAGGCATTGGGAAAACGTGCCATAATGACGCACGATGTCATGAAGTCACTCTGAATCGATGTGACCCCAAAGGTTGCGGCTCACGAAAGGTCACATTATCACCTCGTCCGAAACGCCACTACCCGACTTGCTCGTCCAAATTTCCAGACCACGACAAACAGGGTCCGCTCATCAAGGCCGTCCGGGGTCGGCCTCAATAAGCAGAGGAACTAACTGTATAGGCCAAAATCTGTCCTAAGAAAATTTAGAATAAAGCAGCATTAAGGAAAGGGCCAGTCGAGTTCGACCAGGAAGCAATGAGATTTGCGGTCGGGCTCTCAATAACAACCGAGATCGAGCACCAAGGATAGAACAAGAACGGCTAGTTTTTGTAATAGGATGTTAAAGAGAATATTCTATTGAATATTCTTTGCACTTGTACTATTAGGGTTTGTTAGGGACATGTCTCATATAAATTGAAAAAGAGACAATGGTGTAAGGCATGTAATATCTTGACAAAAATACTTCTTGAAAAGAAGATTCTCTCCCTCCCTAGCAAAGACACAAATTTTACCTTTTCATCAATATTCTCATACACATTATTCCACACTTTTCTATCAGATCCGAGAATAGTTCCAACATTCTAGGATTCGTCTGTCATCTATCATTGTCAGGAAGAATAATCATCTATCTCGTTCATTATTGGGTGAATCATTCTCCTTATTTACATAAATGTCATTTATTGTTATTTATTACTAGTTACTCCTCCATTATTGCTCACATCTTTTGGAATATTAAATGTGCATTACTTTCAATCTCCCACTGACTTTACCTTATGTTATTCATGCTGTCAAGTTTTATATCTAGAGATATTATTATTAATTAAGTTTAACACCTTATTACATAAAATTTAATAGTTTAACCGAAAGTTTATATTTTTTGGTCAAACAATAGTATGTCTGAATATTCGCAAACAATCTTAAAGTGATCTCAATTAATCTCTATCCGTTCTGTTTCCTTTGGTACATTTTCTCAACTGCTAGATGGGATCAAATTTTAGTAATTGGTTTACGGAATAAGTTAAGAGGGTGTTTGAATTGGCTTTGAAAAAGTAGTTTATAAGTTAAAAGCTAAAAGTCATAAGTTGGAATGGGCTTAAAAAAAGTGGATTTTCAGCTGAAATAACTTTTAAGCCAAAAAGCAATAAGTTGGGGTTGTCCAATTTATTGTTTTTGACTTGTTTTAAGCAGTTTTTAACTTATTATAAGCACTTTTTGACTTTTGCCAAACATTGAAAAAAACTAAAAAGAGTGTAAAAGTTGATCTGACCAGCTTAAAAGTCAATCCAAACATCCTCCTAACTTTTGGCTTATGGCTTATTTTTGTACTTTTTATGTCTAAAAGTAAATATTTTTAGGCATTTTTTATCATTGTCAAACACCACAAAAAATATAAAAATACTTAAAAGCCAATAAGCACTTAGGTCTGTTGCTGGTCTTCGCTGGTGATTAATAGGTCTTGGATAGAGATGCAGATCATTCATATATGTGATTTATTTAATTCAGTCAACGGTTGAAGCATTCTATTTCCTCCAGTCAAAATAAACAATATGCAAAATAATTTATTTTTAAAAAAAAATGCCACCAAACAGTATCATTAGCACTCATTTTTCTCAGTAGGCGGCTTAATTCATAAATGAGCAACGCGCGCGCACATAGAAGCAGTTGATAACATGACTTGACAAATCTCCAATTTACAAATATCATTCAACAAAATACAAGGTCAACAATAGTTCCCCGAAATAAAGAAAAAAATACATCCGTCATGAAAAGAAATTGTTTGACCAAAAAGTATTAACCCTTCTAGTTAAATCAATTAATGATGAGAAGAAGGATGAATCTTAGTTAAAAATAATAAAATCTAGACCAAATATTGAGTGTAGGTAAAATGACCGATGTTAGCTAGTATGTTTGAGCTGATTAAATGCTCATGAATGCCACAACATAAATGTGCAATAAATATAGATAAATGCGACAAGCATAACAAAAGGGAATTTACTACCCAATTATTGTAAGATTCGGATGGTTCTTTCCCCTACAACAGCGTGGAAAGAAGGGAATAAAAAAGAGGGTTTAGGGATCTTTGGATCTTGTGAATATAGAATAAAAAATGTATGCTTGAATAATGTAATCACGAAAAAGGCAACTTTAGTATATTCTCTCAAGTCAACTTTTACAGAGTGTTTTTCTTCTCATAAAGTGAAGATCCCCCTTTTTGTTCTCTATCTCTTCCTATTTATAAGGGATATTTCCTAAAAACCCTAAAAAAGTACAAACTAAGGAATATTCAAATAAATATTCCTTGTATCCATATCTGAACCTATGCTACCGTTATTCCTTCACTCAGCTGCCCGTCTTTGGCATCAGTCTGCTCGAGAGCAGCCTTCAATTATCACACCGTCGTCGACCCCGTCCGCGGTCTGGCTCATCCACTGTTGCCAAGTCGCCAAAGTTTGTCCAATACAGAAATAACCAAGTGGACCCAACAATTTGTTTTTTTCAAACCAAAAGAAAGATCCTCTGAACGAAGAAAACAAAAAATTTGTAGGACATAACTTCGGTCATACAAGGCGCTTTTGTGAAAACTAATGGAGGATATGACCAAAAAAAAAAAAAAAAACTAATGGAGGATATTGGTTCCCCCACCAAAAGGAAACTAATGAATGTTAGTACACCAAATATTATGGCCAATAAAGCGCCACTGCAATATACATATCTCCAAGCCAGGAAAAAAAAAATACATAGCTCATAGTAATATTTAGATAGTATTCGACCCTTTGTGATTTTTAGATGGTTTCATTAAATTTGAATTAAATACAATCAAACTGGCTTAGAAGATAAAATCAATTTTTTGAAATCTTATCTTGATATACTTTAGAATAATAAGCACAAAGTCTAATGACTCTGGAAATAGCTTCTCAATTTGTGAAAGTGGATATATCTCTGGAATACCATGTAATATTAAAGTAGAACGTCATATTTGGCTGAATAATAATAATAATAATAATAATAATAATAATGGTTAAAATTTCAGAGTTGGCGAGTCACAAGCACATGTCATAAAGTTGACAACCTATTATGGGATCCAATTATTTTTCAAAACCCACTTACCACACTTCCAAACAGACATGTTCACACTCAATTTACATACTAAAACAACTAATATAAAATAGGTGTGTTTTGCATACAGATTTTTATTATTTAGTTATAATTTATGTTTACTTATGCAAGTGACATAGTTAATTTATTTCTGCTAGTGCACTAATAAAGAGTGTGGTGGATTTTGATAAAGTTTCTTTTATATTTAACCAGAAATTTTATTTTCGAGCGCGGAGAATGAAATCCTATACTATATTTTCCAATCAAGAACTTTCTCAGACTTTGCAAAAATAAAATTTAAAAAAAAAAAAAAAAAGGTGCCTCGAAAATTTGTATTAGTAGGGTTTACACCAATAGAATTTTTGAGTTGGTGTCAGTGCCTTTCCATAATTAAAACTCTCATAAGAAGAAGGGATGGATATTCCTATTTAAAGAAACTTCCTCCTGAACTTTGGCAGTTGTATCTATTTCCCTATGACCATGACGATCGAGAGAGACGAGCCTTTGACGCCGGCCGGCCGGTTATTCGTTCAGCCGGAAATGGACCAAGTTATCAACTGTGCCATTTCCGTCGACGATCCATTCGACATTGACGCTGTCAAATTGGAGATAAGCAACTCCATATTGGTAAAACATCCGAGATTCTCCAGCATCATGGTCAAAGACTCAAGTGGTCGTGAACGCTGGCGTAAAACTGAAGTCAACGTTGATGACCACTTCATTATTCGCCGTGAACCTCTCACCGATGATCCTTCAATTTCCGATGAAGATGCCATTAACGAATACTTAGCAGATCTCTCTGTTTCGACGCCGTTAAGTTTAACCAAGCCCTTGTGGGAATTTCACCTTCTCCTAGCCCATAAATGTGCCGTTTTGAGACTTCATCATGCTCTTGGAGATGGGATTTCACTTATGTCCATGTTCTTGTCTTGTTGCCGCAGAGCTGATGATCCTAATCTACGCCCGACTAGCCAAGGTATCGTGTTACTATCTCAATTAAAAGGTTAACCCGTAGCAAAATAAACTAATTGTACTTAATTATGTCCTCGATACTGCTCATACTCGCGAATCTGATTCTTTCTCTTTTGGGTCAAGCGTATGATTTTTTTATTTTATAATGGGAAGTAAGATTCAAAATTGAGAACTCTGTATGTTCTAATACCATCTTGAATATTGTATGGTCATCTTATCTAAAAAATTAATCTTTTGACATAATGCATATTTATTTATTTAATTATGTCTTTAACAGGTATAGGGACTTCTACTTCGTCGAGCAATCATAAGAGATTGAGCTTAAAGAAATTGATGAAGATGATATGGTATACGTTGGTGTATGTCATTGAATTTGGTTTGAGGAGTTTATGGTTGAAGGATAAGAAGACAGTCATAAGCGGCGGAGCTGGTGTTGAGCTATGGCCGCGGAAACTGGCGACGGCCAAGTTCAAGATTGATGACATGAAAACAGTCAAAAAAGCCATATCTAATGCTGTGAGTTTCTGCTAGCCTCTATGCTTATGATATTAGATTGGAATATTTTTGACTTTTTTACACTTTAATTTGATTGCATCGATTCGAGTTATTTCATAGTATATAGTTCACGACCATATATGTGGACAAGACACCACGTGACCAATCTCATATAACGACCTTTCAACGACTTCACAAGCCACTTAATGTACTTAATGAAATTAAAATAGAGGGAATTACGTGAGTGATCCAACCACAGTTGATCACGCCCAACTATGCCTTATAAAAAGGATTCTGCAGACGTTGCAAATATAACCCGAGTATTACGCCCAGGGTCGAATCCACAGAGAGTTAACCTATCAACCACTATCTTCAGACCCACTAATTCTTCAGAACCAGCTTCCCAAATATTCAAATCTCAGTTGAGTGTTCTTTAACAACTAGCTTGCAAGTAACTAAATAGCTGTAAACTAAACTAATAAGGTTGTAAACAATTATGGGGAAAAGCTAAGGCAATGATTTCCCCTATTGATGGAATCCCTTCTGTTTATGCTCATACAAATTTACCAACACATCTCTATCAATCATGAACGCTAATCTTACCGTAAATCTCTCCCGAGTAATCACAGTAATTTACTATTGCACTCTCCCGAGATACACTAGCTTACTTTATTTAGCACGATTCACTTTAGATTACACCCAAGGCTTCGTTATCCCTAATCCCGCCTTTAAAGCCGCAATTATAGATTCCTCTAATAATCTAGGAGTGGTGTTGTTCAACAATACCCTAAATATGCACTCTTTTCCAAGTTATGCACACTAAATAGGCACAGCTAATTGAGGATCCTGTCAATTAACTACAACAAACACGAAGTTGAACAAATAGAGATTAAACTAGCAATTTGTATTCACATAAACAAGAAGTTCATCACCCAATAGGTTCCATCAAAACTTTAGACAAGGAACTTAGCTACTCATGGCTATGGAAAAATAAACTAAGATTGAATTCATCATAAAAATCAAAAGAAAAGAAGAAAGATGGTTGGAGTATTCTCTCACAATGGTTTTCCTTGCTAAGAAACCTTAAAAATCAATACATGCCTCTCTTGGGAGAAGTCTAATGTTTTATATAGGGTTTAGGTCTAAAAATCCCGCGTTTTACACTTTGATCCCTGAAGTTTTCTGCTTTCGCCGCGGTTCTGCCGCGGTCGCGGTCAAACCGCGGCCAAAAGCCTTCTCTGATTCTGAAATCATCCGCGGCTGTCTTCCACCGCGGTTCTACCGCGGTCGCGGTGGAACCGCGGTCAAACCAGTGCTCTGAATCTTCGGCCTGTTTTGCGTGGTTTACTTGGGAAATTTCACAGTTGGCCTCTTTTTCATCAATTTTGACTCCAAAACTGCTCCTTAGCCTTCCTTATATATTTATCACTTGCAAATCATGAAAAGCATTAATAAGAGCATTTTGTTATCACTTTCAGCATTAAAACTACACAAGAAGGTGATTATTTAAGGTGTGATTATAGTCAAATTCACCTATTATCAACAGTAAACACCCAAATTAACTATCCTCTTATCTATTGTGACTTGCCCAATAAATTGTCCATTTATTATTTTGACTTTTAGTGTAAAAGGATATATGGACATTAATATTTAGGTGAAGGTGCATAATTGAGTTGAAAAAGAGAATTAATATTGCCAACACAACATTAATAAATACCCAAATGAACTATTCTCCAATCTATTTTGACTTTTCCAGTGTTTTGTCCACTTTGTTGGGGAAAAAATGTTTTTCCACTTTCCTCAATGGGGAACTTAATTTCAGTACAATCATTCTTTCCATCAAAATGGAAGAATACAAGTGACCTTGCATTGAATCTGTGAATCCTACCATTTATATTCTAGAGATCATTTGGCAATACCCTTTGTCGGACTCTTAATCGTGCACACTTAAAATTAATTAAACTCTCATAAGTTACTCCACTCTGATAAAAATAATAACTACGTACCTTATTTGTACACTTAGAGTCGTTTGGTTGCTGGTTAGAATTATGCAGATATTAGTTATGCAGGAATTAGTTATACATGGTTTATTATAAAGGGATTATTTATGTAAGAATTAGTAATGCATGGATTAGTATTTGTTAAGTATTTACTTTATTTTAATTATATGATGTGTAATTTAAAATAAATATGAACGTTTTTTGGTCATTTGATTGTTTAATCCATGTATATTACTAGCTAATACATATATTAGTTATTCCACATTTTATCTTGCATCAATAATACATAGATTTTTTGTATAACTTATACATGTACATAGTACTTATACCCCCGATGAAAAAAGCAATCAAACATTACATTAGTTATGCTGACTTAATTTGTACAAAGTAACTAAAGGCTACTAAATATGGTATTAGTTAGTTTACTCCTAATACATGAATAACTTACCCCACAACCAGCTACCAAACTACCCCTTGGCGTCTTATTCATATGCATTAATTATGCATGTCTACAAATCATGTCCTATCAGCCTTTATAGGGACAAGCTTAGAGCCTTAATTTTCCATATGCATTATTCGTATTGATGTTTAATGAGCTAGCTAGCTTGGGTCAAATTAGGTACACGTCTCCTCTTTCAATTAATCGGTTGGCTAGTCATTGTTCATTTATATAGTTGGAAAACACGTTAGGGAAATTAATGACTCAATCAATAATTGAGGCGTCTGAATTTAGACCGTATCATTCCTTGCTGGAACTAGTGGTGATATAAAAAAGCAGATTTTTGTGGCTGTGGAATGTACGTGGAGGATGTGACAAATTAAAGCTCTATACTTGCTTTGTCTTAGGGCTATTTTGCCATTAATTCATTCCTTATCTCTCTATTTATCACAGGTTGTTCGGGATAGAAGTTACAGTATTTGATTTGTATTTTTAAGTTTGACAAGAATGTAGTGTTGTTTTAACTTCAACACCACAGAAAACGAGTGATTTGTGTGGTGTCCAATTTTTTCGCTTAAACTGATTTGTGTGGTGTCCAATTTTCCGCTTAAATTGATTATGGAAGGACCTGCTTCTTCTAAGTGTTCCTTAACCTACCTTAACCTACTATTGCTGAAATAGTAAATACGGAAAGTAAAGAACACAAGTATTTTACGTGAAAAATACCTGGCTCAAAAGGTGAAAAAATCACGACCTACTTCTCAGTAGAATTTTTCCAAACTCTTCTCTAAATCACTGAGCCAAAAACTGCATTTACAAAACACTTTTGTAAACCTAGGATTAACTCTAATCCCGTTGTGGCAAATAGCCTCTAACTGTTGCGATAACTTCAAGTTAACTCTAACTTGAATACTATGAGTACCTATTACAATTGCCTATAGATAAAGCTGAAAGGTACAATATGAAACACCTACTACAATTGAACTAGAATAAAAAAACAAACATTTGGAACTGGTTCTTCTATCTGGTTCATGTAGCTGCAGGTTTGCACACTTGAATCACACACGAACTGCTTGCTAAAAGCCTTGCTATTTTGCTCTCAATTCACGTTTAACTTCTGCGTCTGTGCATTACCTGTAAAGTGAGAACATCCTGCGATTTATAGAGTTAGTAGAGTAGAAAATAACTAGAATTCTAATGCTACTCTTCTTTGGTGGACGAGTTCTAGTTGATCTCAACTTTTAACTCCTCCCTATCTTGGATAGTGTTCTCTTTGATTAAGGAGTCCTTCTCCTTATCAATTCTACAACATTTTCGATCAGAAGATATCAAATATACCAAGTTAAACTTGTCTCCTTCATGTGCATCTCATATGATCGAATCTGCACGTTTCTATGCACACAAGGGATAAACTTGGTTCATGCCTGAGCTTCCTTTATCAATCTTCGAAACAAACCTTCTTGGGCTAACATGTAGTCAATTTATTTTCCTCATACCTAAGTTCAAGCTTATCACAAAGAACGGATTCAATTCTTCTTCCTCGTTTTTCCTTTTCGTTCCATGTCATATCAAGTCATTCTTATATCACGAAGAACGTTATCATTTCTTCTTCCTCTTTATTTCTTTCCATTCATTTTCATATCACAATTCATACGTCTATTTTTTCCGTGTTTGGCGTGTCAAGTTATGGAAGTAGTCAAGTTTAAGGGGAAAAGTCTTTGATGATAACTGTTATATATCTGAATTGCTGTAAATAAACAAAAACAATAATCTTTCTGAAAATAGAAACAGAATGTTAGTAGAAATAAATTCTGAAAACAGTATTTGAACTTCAAAATAAATTTCGAAAACGGTATAGAAACAAATTGAGCCTACTGAATAAACAGAGTGTCCTTAAGGAAATTATTCCCCTCAAGTACCCGAGGTTCTGGAATATATCCCCCAAGGCTTGGGAACTAATTCTCCTTTAGGATGAGATGTATTCTTCTTTTTCTTTGGAACTTCTTCTAATGCTCTTCCATTTCTCAAGGTAACCGCATTGACTTGAGCTTTAGGATTGGGCTCAGTATCACTAGGAAGAGCCTCTGCTGGTCTGGTATTTTTGGCTCTGGCAAGCAGGCCCACGTGGTGCTCCAAATTTCTCAGTGCTGCGGCTTGAGCCTGCTGATCAGCCATTATTTTCTAATTGAAAGTTTTTTTTTTGGTAATAAATGTGAATATTACCATAACAATCAAATGCTTTACATCCTAAGAGCATCCATTGTACTAGCTCTTCTAGTACAACAGGACCTCAAACATCAAAACACCTTTCTAAGTACAAACTTTCATGACTTTTGAATTAAAAAACTACAGGATTCCTAACTACATGCTACTTCCTAATTACATAATCTCTGTATCATCAATGGACACTGCTTTGCTCTTGTGGACTCTGCATACATGCCTAATCTGTCCACCATCTCCTTTTTAATTTGCCCAATACAAAATTCCAGATTCAAGCTAATTTGTCTGAAAATTCTCCAGTTCCTCGCTTGCCAAGTGTGGTATACCATTGCTCCTATAATTGCTGTTGCAACCTCCTTCTTTATTTGCTTCCAATGCCTTCTTTTGATCCACTCTGGTACTGCCATGTTTGGTAACCTTATTGCTGCCCAGCTTGTTAGTGCATCTCTCATGTTTTTAAACCAACTGCAATCCCCAAACAGATGCTGTTGTGTCTTAATCACTCCCAGATCACATAGGCAGCATTCAGCATTACCTGTTATAGGGATGTTCATCTGTACTAATCTGCTTTTTGTTTGTATTTTTTGTTGGAATGCCAGCCACAGTACAAATCTGTGTCTTGGCAGCAGTGTCCTGCTTCATACCAACTCCATTTCCCTACACCTTGACAATTGTCCTAGCATTGCATTGTAGCTGCTAGATACTGAGTACTGCCCATTGCTAGTCAGCTTATATGTACTTCCATGATACCATTGTGCCATATTTTGTTTTAAACTATTTAACTTCTTCCAATACCAACTACAATCAGATGGTGGCCTATGATCCCAGATGCTTCTACATGATTTCATATACACCCCATGTACCCATCTTACCCACAACACTTCTTTATTTGTCACTAATTGCCATAGTAGTTTCCCAACTGATGCTATATTCCAATTTTTACACCCCTTTATGTTCAATCCACCATACTTCTTTGGTCTGCATAGAACTTCCCATGATACCAATGCCATCTTCCGGTGTCCTTCTGTAGTACCCCATAGATACTCCCTACACTTCCTATCAATTGATTTTATAACACTTTGAGGAAGTATAAAGACAGCTCCCCAAAAGTTATACATTGCAAACAGTACTGAATTGATCACTTGCAGTCTACCTGCATATGACAGAAGTTTAGCATAGCCTGCTTGGATATTTGTAGTAATCTTCTCTACTAGCTGGTGATATTCTACCTTGCTCCATTTCTTTGATGTTAATGGTAGTCCCAGGTATCTCATTGGTAGTGTGCCCACTGAGAAACCTGTAGCACTCACTATAGCCTGTTTACTTGCTTCATCCATTCCTGCTAAACATATGTTTGACTTCTCCATATTTGCAACCAACCCTGACACTGCACTGAAATGATTCAACACTTCCAACATCCTATGGATAGATTGACTGTTACCTTTACAAAATAACATCAGATCATCTGCAAATATCAAGTGTGTTAGTTTGGTGTTTTTACACATGGGATGAAATCGGAAATCTGGCAGTTCACTCATTTTGTTCAACCCTCTTGTTAGGTACTCTATGACAAGTACAAATAATAATGGAGACATAGGTCTCCCTGCCTAAATCCCCTTCTTCCTTCAAAGTAGCCATATCCTGCACCATTCACCTTGACAGTAAAAATAGTTTTTGTAACACACACCATTATCAGTTGGATAAATGGCATTGGAAAACCATATCCTCTGAGTACTTCCTCTAGAAATTCCCATCTCACCATATCATAGGCCTTCTTTAGATCAATCTTCATCAAGCACCTAGGAGTTGTCTTCCTGTTGTAGTGTCTTAGAAGATCATGGCCTATCAGCACATTGTGGATAAGTGACCTTCCTTCAATGAAAGCTGCTTAATTATCAGCTACAATCATTGGAACAACTTTTCTCAATCTAGTACAGATGATCTTGGAAATGCATTTGTAAATGACATTACAGCAAGCAATAGGTCTAAATTGACTTGCCTGCAAGGGATTCTTCACTCTTGGAATAAGTGCTATACTAGTAGAGTTAATCTGAGTGAGTAGTTCTCCAGTCTCAAGAAATTCCAGCACTGCCTTGATCACATCCTCTCCAATTATTGTCCAGGCTGCTTTGTAAAAATCACTCCCATACCCATCTGGTCCAGGGCTTTTAGTGTCATTTATGCTGAACATTACTTTTTTCACTTCAGCTCCTATGTAAGGTCTTAATAGTTGTAGTTGTTGAGTAATTGGTAGCACTTTCCCATTTTTCAGAAACCCCTGGATGGCATGATCCCTGAACCTTCCTTTTGTCCCTAATAATTTCTGGTAATAGTCTACAAAGATTCATGCTATCTCTTCCTGCTCAGTTTTTATGTCTCCAGCATTATCAGTTAATTGGATAATTGCTTCCTGCAACCTCGTGTGCTTTATTACTGAAAAGAAGTACCTATTATTATCATCTCCCAGTTTGATCCAGGTAGCCTTGCTCCTTTGTTGAAGATATACCTCTACCAAGTATGATGATCTTTTGAATTTTTGAAACTTCTGCTTTTCTGCTAGCTGGAGACCCACATCCACTGGATTTTTATGAAGTTCAGCTTGAGCTGCAGCCAAGGCCATTCTGTCTGCATCAGCTTCTTCTATAATGTTGCTGAAATACTTTTTATTCAGCATCTTCAAATCCTTCTTCATCATTTTTAACTTCCTAACCACTTGAAACATACTGCATCCCTCAACTTCCTTCCTCCATCCTGCATTAACTATATCTATAAAGTTTGGATGAGATGCCCAAACATTACAGAAATTAAAGGCAGCTTTTGCCCTCCTTGGTGAGTTAACATTTGATAGCTTTAGTGGGCAATGATGACTTATCCCTTCCTCCAAGTAATAAGCCTTATATGCTGGCATTATATTGAGCCATGCTATATTAATGAGAACCCGGTCTATTTTTGATAAGATCCTATTATCTCCATGTCTATCATTCCAGGTATACCTACTCCCACTAGTTGGCATTTCAAGTCGTTCACAATGGTCTATGCACTGCTGGAAGTCTATTATTTCAGCCAAACTTACAGGATTCCCCCCCCCCCCAACTCTATCATCAGTATGCAACACAGAAGTGAAATCTCCCATAACTATCTATGGGGCCCCCACATTCTTACTCACAGTGTCTAGGTAGTTCCACAAGCTCCTTCTCTCTTCCTTTGTGTTGAAAGCATATACTACTGTCATCATAAAGACAATCTACAGCCTATTATGACTCACCATGCATGTTACAGCTTGATCAGAGAACTCAGAGTTATTTTAAAACAATCCTGTCTCCATGCCACCCAAATTCTGCCATTATAGTGTTCTCTCAGATTTGTTATACTCCCCCATCCTCCAAATAGCTTGTTTGCCACTTGGTTATTTTATCAGACTTTATTTTGGTTTCTACCATGCCTATTAACCCTATCTCTTCTTTATTACAAAGGAGTTTTACCTCCTTTTGTTTGTTAGGGGCATTCATACCCCTAACATTCCAACATAGAATGTTATCCATTACTCATAGGAGGTAATGCTATCCCTCCCACATTCCCCTCCCCTTTCCTACTAACCTCAGCTCCATCAGTATTCTTTGACTCAAGTATCTGAAAATTATTGTAGTAGCTTCTATCTCCAGTTTCCCTCCCATGTTTTGTTTTTCTACTTGTGGTTCTTGTAGCATTGCTTGGTGTTATCCACCCTGCATTATCCTGATTTTCTTGCATTCTTTGTTTCCCTGTCTCCATCTTATTCCCTTGCATTTTGCTGGTTCCTTCCCCATCCTTAATTGTTGATGGTTTGTTCATATGTTCTATTGGTTGTTCTTCCTTTTTGCCATTCCCCTCCTCTGTTGGTTTGACATCTGCAACTTGTTTTTTAGTTTTACACACATGTTCATCATGGCCATATTTCCTACATGCTTTGCACAATGTTGGCTTCCAATCATATTGTACTTTCTGCTCCATTAGTAACCCACGCTCATTCTTGAAGAACACTTTATCAGGTAGTTTTGTATCCATCTGAACTTCTACTAAGAGACGTGCAAAACTTAGCCCCATCTTCTTCTCTGTATTGCTATCTACCATCAAAGGTCGACCAACTATGCTGCCAATCTTACTCAATCCCTTGGGGCTCCAGTATTTGAAATCCAGTCCAGGTAGCTTGATCCATATAGGCACAGTGTATAACTCCTCTTTTGTGAATTCCATGTCCACATTCCATGCTTTTACAATGAACGTCTTGTTATCAAAGTGGTATATACCACCTTGTAGTACTTCATTCTTCCCCATGATAGAATCAAATCGCACTATCACTATCCTATTTTTTAGCATAGAAACTTTGTTTATGCCATGTTTTCCCCAAATCCTTCATACATATGCACTAAGTACTGTGAATGGTGGGTGGGCTCCCAAAACATAGCACACAACTGCATTTTTCCAGTACTCAATTTCAGAGCTAATGTCCTCTGTCTCAATTTCACAAACATGTGTTTTCATCATGCAAAGA
>NW_017671640.1:0-56182 GCF_001879085.1 Nicotiana attenuata | reverse complement strand
AATTACATAGTGTTACCTATTACACTTTACTAACAACCCGTACAAAATAACAACATGTGTGTAACTCACCTGCGGAGTGAGGTGGCAAGGACGATAATGTGAAGACACGTTATATTTGCTTAGGCTTTGTAAAAAAGAATACTTCACTAAATACCCCCCCCCCCACACACACACACCCCACACACACAACACACAAAAAATCTTATTCTCAAATATCTATTAGTAGAATTATATTGCATCTTAGAGTTTCTTTTTCGGACTCTTCTTGCTAAATTCTTTTTCTTAGCCATTCTTCTACTCATACAGCGGATACCCCCCAGCTCTGTTCTTAATTTTCTTCAGGTTTTTTCATTTATTTTGTTTCTTTTCCTTTCTTGGTTTTTAACTTAATACAATTTAAGCTCTCGTAGCGATGAGAAATGCAAGATCTTTTTTTTTCTTGAAATTTAAGAGAAATTCAAGTTTTAATGTATTGTATTGAGAGGGGAAACATGTGAATTGTTTGACAGACATCAGTGTTGGTAGATTTATGGCTTGTCTATAATTCGCGTTTGTTTTGGCGACAGATATTTTGGCAGAAAAATTGGACGAAAACTGAAAAATCGAACGACACCTTTGACTTCTCAATTTTAGACCTGATGAAATAATTTGAAGGTGAGGTCTGTGGTTCTGTGTTGATGGTAATTTTCTCTGTGTATATGAAAACTTTGAGAGACAGTGAGGTGCAAAACAGGTCAAGTTTTGGTGAAACTACTGGTGCAATTGGGTATGTGTGTTTTGTTGTTGACTTCGAGTTATGGTTTCTTAATGGACAGAGGGAGACGCTGAAGAGTAGTCAATTAGTATTTAGTAGTGGTTATGGCGTTTTGGGGTTGATGTAAGTGGTGGTTCATGGTGGATATAAGATGGAATGTGAAGGAGAGGAATTTTGTAGCATCGGTTCATGTTAAAAGTATATCCTTTTTTTAGACACCAATATCAGTTCACGCGCCTTAGGGAAGTGAGACACACTTATTTTGCCTTGTCAGCATTTTGTATCTTATAGGAACACTATAAATCATGTTGGAGTGCTTAATAGGTACAAGCGTTAGTTGGAATGTTTAAATGAAAACTAGAGCCAACTTTAAGGGATTGCTTATGTATTTGACTATTAACTATTATAGTTTAAAGGTATTTAATGTGATGCTATCTTACCGAACACTTCTTTATAGACGGTGTTGTTTTGTATATGTTTCCTTCTAATACTTTGGTTACTCCGTCATAACCAGAACTCCTGTTGTCGATATTGATATCTCTCTCGAAAGTGCAACATATAATTATTCGTGTAAGAAAATATATTGCAGTAAATATAGTTCAATATTTAGGATGTTTCTCCTTTTGCTTTATTTATTATAACTACAAAACATAAACATACTGAAAATTATTTTCACATAAATTTAAAAGGATATTCTTTAATTTCGGAAGACGAAAGTTGAATTCGGGGATAAACATATTCTTAGAAGCATATTGACCAGCATCATAAGTTCTGCATGTATGACGTTATTGTCAAAACTTCTATGTATCATATGTGTACTATTAAATAAGTTATTCAGCGGATCTAAGTTTTCAATAGCATGACAGGCATAAACCTATATGCAATGGAAGATCAATTTTAACTTAATCTATTATATATATATATATGGTGACACTAACATATGTAAGAAATAATGAACTTGACATCAAACATGCACGGTAGAAGGCCAATTGGTATTTAAGTATTTAAGTATTCTTCTTGATAGTTATTGTTGGTATCATCTTCTATTGAGTCAGAATTGAAAAATATTTTATTTTTGCCATAAAACTTAGCAATCAACATTTTATTTAGTTGATCAACATATTCATTTCTGCTAGCTAAGATAGCTCTTTAATTTCTATCATGTAATTTGTACAAATTGTGTTTTAATTTAATGATGAAAATATTTTCCTTGTTAATTGCACTACTGTTACCATTAGGGTTGATAACCAAGTGTTCTAGAAGAACCAAATCATCTTTTATTGGATGCTCTTCTTCGTTTCCGACACGAAGCAAGACGTCACTGAATGTTGGATCTGTTCTTACTTTTACATTTCTTGTCATTTGAATATTTATCATTTGAGGTCATAAGTATAATTTTTGCAAGCTAGCTTTACAGTTTCTGATTTGGTCAATTTTGGAACTACTGATCGTACTTGACAGAAATCACCTCCCAAACTGTTACTTTTCTACCAAACGGTTCATCGATATCCAATATATCTCTAAAACTCTAGACGATTGTTTCGATCGTCTGACGATTAGCCAAAAACACTTCATCCCATATTATCACTTTTGCTTTTGTTATAAATTTAGTACTATTGATCTGATTTTATATATTTGTGATGGTTATTTAAGTTATTTGAAGAGGTATATCAAATCTAAAGTGAGTTGTACGACCTCATAATAAATTGTTGCTGGTATACCACTTATTCTTATTGCTAACAATATTATGCCTCTTGACATGACATTTGCAAGTAATGCATGACATAGGAATATTATTTCGATTCCGCCGGAGGCATCTACAAAGGATAATCGCGCTACCAGGATCGATTTTTTTATAATATAGTCTTGAAAGCTTATTCTTGTTCAAGATTTAGCTTTAACCGTGCTTCCTCAAATACTTGTATGGCCTTCTTAATATTATATTTTTTTTTAATTTAAAAAATAATTTTACTCATATGATGAATTTAAAGAATAATTTAATTGGATTCTCTAAATAATTAATTAAAAGATTTAATTATTTGATTTGATTCTATGTTGATATAGATTCTTAATATTAGTTCATCTCATGATTGAATATTTAACCATGATTATAATTTTATCCACCATAAATTTTATTTTCAAAGAGTAAAAAGATCGATGACATTCCACTTTTAGATCTTTATGTTTGCAAAATCGTTAGTGGTATTGGCTCTTACCAATATTTTTCTTTCTTTTCTCACACATTTATTTTTTTTTAAAAATTTTCTTAGTTGTTCTTTAATAACTTGGTCTATTTTTCTATATTACACAAAAATTAATAACAAAAAAAATTATTTGAGTAGGAAAGCAGTTCAAATATAATATAATAATATATTATTGTAGGGATTTTTTTCTCAATTTCTACGCTTTAAGCAGTCCGTTTAGCATTACTTTTTCTTTTGGTATTGAATATTATAAAGTGGTAATGTATTACCATTATGGAGGATTCTTATGAAATTGATTTTATTCAACCTTCTTAATATTTTTAATAAGAATTCAATAGACAAGCTTGTATTAATTTTAAAATCGTAAATATTAAAAACTTAACATAGAAGTTGTTGTAGTTAAAAAAAATAAGTTATTACAACTATATCCTTTCCCTATGAGTTCTTCTGTTTAATATTTTTGAGGTATTTCGGTCTATCAATATTATATTCGTGCTTTTATAATAATATAGGCTCTCCTGTTTCTAAATGGATTTGGACAATATAATACGTTTTCAAATTAAATTAGTATTAGAAATTTTTTAAGAAGTATATCCTAAAAGTAATAGGATTACAAGGCTAATATCTATGCCCGAAAATAATTATACTAATAGGATTCCTAAAGTTAATCATATAGGATTCCTAACATGTAGTATTATGTCCTAAAACTAATAGGATTACAAGGCTAATGTCTAGAATTCCGATTATGTCCTTTTATTGAATTTGTTGTGCCAGAAAGCAAAAATTATATTCCCCATCTAAAGGCCAAGAAGTGCATACTGAATTTTTTTTTACTTGGCCTGGTTATCATTATAGCCCCACCAAAGGAGCATAGCCGCAGACTGGATGTCATGTTAGGGGTAAAATTTATAAGTTCAAGGTGGAGGAAAAAGTAATTTACGTCGTGCCGCGTCGTTAAATTAGGCGCTTGTTGGGAGGCAACCCAACTTTACTGCTTTCTTTTATTTATGTCTATTTTATTATTTTTGTAGTGTTGTTTTATTTTGTAGGATTTTGAGCATAGGGAGCAAAGCCACAGGAAGTGTGCAAAAGTGAGCCATGTGGTTAGAACTTAGTGTGGGGTGCCCGCACAAAGGGCTGTACCTGGGAGGAGTCTGAGTATCCCATGAGCTGCTAATGCTTCGACCTTTGGCCTACCAGGGAGTCTCTTTTACCCTCTTGTTATTTTCAGTGTGCATTGAGGACATTGCACAATTTTAAGTGTGGGGTGAGGAGATTGTCTGGGTGATTTTCTGTGCTATGTTAGCTTAGTTATAGTACTCGTTCTTAGTGTAGTAATTTTTGTTTACAAAAAACAAAAACAAAAAAATTGGAAAATTTGGACTTTTCCCGACGATGGATTTTAAAGGTCAAATAAAAAAAATGAAAAANCCAATCTTACTCAATCCCTTGGGGCTCCAGTATTTGAAATCCAGTCCAGGTAGCTTGATCCATATAGGCACAGTGTATAACTCCTCTTTTGTGAATTCCATGTCCACATTCCATGCTTTTACAATGAACGTCTTGTTATCAAAGTGGTATATACCACCTTGTAGTACTTCATTCTTCCCCATGATAGAATCAAATCGCACTATCACTATCCTATTTTTTAGCATAGAAACTTTGTTTATGCCATGTTTTCCCCAAATCCTTCATACATATGCACTAAGTACTGTGAATGGTGGGTGGGCTCCCAAAACATAGCACACAACTGCATTTTTCCAGTACTCAATTTCAGAGCTAATGTCCTCTGTCTCAATTTCACAAACATGTGTTTCATCATGCAAAGAAGGTTCTACAAATTCGAGTTTAAATCCAGCATTAGTTACCTTTGTTATGTCAAAATTATCCCATATAGATCCCCCAGTGTTCATTTCTGGTGCAATCTCTGCTTCTTCTGCCCACGACAATTTTCCGCTCCCAGCTCCTGATTTCGATGAACCCTCACCCAATTCTGTAGTTATCGTAACTGATGATCTTCAAATTGGTGGAGTTTTACTTACTTGCTCTTCAATTTCCTTTTGCTCCGTATTCTCATCTCTGCATGTTACTGTTTCATTGCTTTTTCCTTTTTCAAGTTGTTTTTCTGGATTTTGATCTTGTTTCCTCGCCATTATCGCCTTCTGCGATGGATTCCGAGCTCTCTTCCCAATTGGCGCACGTTAAGCTAACATACGCTGAGAAAGTTTGTTGATCTGCTATTAATTTCTGATTGAAAATTTGTTGATCTGCTATTAATTTCTTCATCATCTCCTCAAGGCTAGCTTGTTGTTCATCCTGAGGTGGTCTGGATTGTTATTGAGGTGCTTGAGGCCGGTATTGATTCTAATTGCCTTGATTTCCACCCCAGGAGAAGTTTGGGTGATTCCTCCAGTTGGGGTTGTAAGTGTCACCATACTGATTTGTTTGGCCTCGATTTGCATTACCCACAAAATATACAGACTCTGGATTTGCTGGGCATAGATTGCTCATGTGACCCTATCCACATACTTCACAAAATATTTGAACTTGTTGCACTGGCTGGGCTTGTTGATTGTTAATGATCATGGTCATCTGATTGACTTGGTTGGTCAGCGTAGAGACCTGTGCTTACAATGATGAGACAACATCTAATTCGAGAACCCCTGGTGATTTTTGTACCATGTTCCCACCCATCTCTCTTTGCCAATCCGGATTGCTTTTGGAGAATTTGTTCAATAATGCATAAATTTCATCAAAGCTTTTCTCCAATACTTGGCCTCCAGCTGCAACATCTACTACAATTTTTGTTTGGGGATGGAGCCCTTCTATGAAAGTGTGAACTAACACTTCATTCGTCTGATTGTGATGAGGACAGTCTCTGAGTAGCCCCTTGAACCTTTCCCAAGCTGAGTATAAAGATTCTCCCGCTTTCTGTTTGAAGGCAACTATCTCACTTCTGATCTTTGCAGTTTTGCCTGAAGGAAAGAACCTTGCCGTAATTTTTTTTGCCAAATCATTCCATGATGTAATGGAATTAGTTGGTTCTGCCTTTAGCCATCGCTTAGCTTCGCCCAACAGAGAGAATGGAAAAAGTGTGAGCCTCACATAATCTGGAGTGACCCCGTTAGTGATATAAGTATCACTAATCTCCAAGAAGTTCAGAATATGCTGTTGTGGATCCTCGTGCGGTAGACCCATAAATTGCCCGTTTGCATGAAGTAGCTGGATCATGCTCTGTTTCAGCTCAAAGTGCCCAGTGATTCTGGACTTCACGATACTGGAGGTGACATTAGCAATGTTGGGCATCGCCACCTCCTGAACAGCCATGTGTTGCTCCTCTGCCATGTCCACAGGAAATTGAACAAGTGCCTGAATATTATTCGTGTCCTTTGCTTCCCTCAACCTCCTGTGAAATGTTCTCTCAGGTTCAGGATCAAAGCCTTCAAGTCGGTCCTGGCTTTTGACCCTACGCATTCAATCAAAGTTCCTGAGATCTGAGCAACAATCAAGTAACGTTAGACTCGACAAAATAAACAATTAAAGCAAAAACTAGCAAGTAGTTAATATTCAAGTCCCCGGCAACGGCGCCAAAAACTTGTTGCTCCCAAACACACACACAAGTATACGTGGTCGACAAGTAATATAATGATAAGTTGAGTGTCGAACCCATAGAGACTTGTATAAACTACTCACTAACTAACCAATATTGTTATTCCGTCAAGCTAAATGCGAGTTCAAAAGTTTAATTATACTATACTACAATTCTAAGTAATAGCTAAATTATCAAGCAGTAGAATGATTGTTATGTATTCAATAGAGATAAGTATTCCAGGGTTGTGATCGATTCACCATTCGTATTGTGCTCTAATTAACTCTTCCCTTCATATAATTCACTCATGGTTGCTAATTAATCGATAAATAAATGCTCTCATAGCCTTCTCCCGAAGTACTACTCACCTATTCTCAATAGATTAACGCCTATATTCCTATGAAATCAATCTATTAAGAACGCATTAAGATTACGATATTTAATTAAGCATGGTGACTAGGTATATTCCTATCCTAACCACAAATCCGCTCCCCTTAAGGGTTAAGATCACTCTCTCTTCAATTCTTCTCTAATCTAAACACGGCTTTCCCAAGCATAGCATAGATAGTAAATAGAACCTAACTGCTGGCCAGACAATTAAGCAATTAAACACAGAATTGAAGAAACAACCATATATTGGTGAATTATAATCAAGGTCAAGCTAATATCAAACAACAATATTCATGGCTAAATCACAACCCCAGAACAATAGGTGTTTAGCCACTCATGATGTAATCAAACAATTGCATAAGTGTTGAATAATTAAAAATACTAGAAAAGATGAAGAATTCTGAGATGTTCTTGCTCCTCGACGTTTCTTGTGTGTATTTTTTCTCCAAAGTGCGTCTCTCCCCCTCAAAATTAGGCTTAGTCTTCTTTTTATACGTGTTGGATAGGTCTAGGGCCGAATTCGTGTTCCGGGCAAAATAGGACAAAATTCGCGTCAACGGCGTCCAGCCCGGCGCCAGGCGCCCACCAGGGCGCTGCCCAAAATTGCATACTGTTTTTCGCGCCACAGGTGGCGCCAGGCGTTGCCTGTGGCGCCCAAATGACCTCTTTTTCCGGTTTTGTTCGTTTTAGCTCAAATCTTGCACGTTTCGCCCCCATTTGCTCCCGAATCATTCCTACAAGTAAAAACACTTCAATTTAATATAAATCATAGCATTTAACATCCCAAATTCACAAAACAAGAGTAAAATATGAGGCGATATACATAAAAAAATATATATATATATACTTTAAGCTAAACATCACGAATCACACACGAACTGCTTGCTAAAAGCCTAGCTATTTTGCTCTCAATTCACGTTTAACTTCTGCGTTGAGCATTACCTGTAAAGTGAGAACATCCTGCGATTTATAGAGTTAGTAGAGTAGAAAATAACTAGAGTTCTAATGCTACTCTTCTTTGGTGGAAGAGTTCTAGTTGATCTCAACTTCTAACTCCTCCCTATCTTGGATAGTGTTCTCTTTGATTAAGGAGTCCTTCTCCTTATCAATTCTGCAATACTTTCGATCAGGAGATATCAAATATACCAAGTTAAACTTGTCTCCTTCACGTGCATCTCACATGCTCGAATCTTCCCGTTTCTATGCACACAAGGGATAGACCTGGTTCATGCCTGAGCTTTCCTTTATCAATCTTCGAAACAAACCTTCTTGGGCTAACATGTAGTCAATTTATTTTCCTCATACCTAAGTTCAAGCTTATCACAAAGAACGGATTCAATTCTTCTTCCTCCTTTTTCCTTTTCGTTCAATGTCATATCAAGTCATTCTTATATCACGAAGAACGTTGTCATTTCTTCTTCCTCTTTATTTCTTTCCATTCCTTTTCGTATCAAAATTCATACGTCCCTTTTTTCTGTGTTTGGCGTGTCAAGTTATGGAAGTAGTCAAGTTTAAGGGGAAAAGTCTTTGCTGACAACTAGAATAAAGCCCCACAAGAAATCGCCGTAAGAAAATATCTTCAAACAAATGACCAAATTTAATTTTATGGGTATTGTATTGGATTGTATTGTTTTGATAAATTAGATATATTGTATTGTTTGGCGCCATTTCATTTCATGATGTCATGCAATATAAACTATGAAGAATAAACTTGTAATATTATTAAAAATAAAAAAAGTAGGGTATGAGGTAGAATTATTATATAAAAAGGCAGTATAAAATATAAAATATGATTATTTAATAATAAGGAAGGGCAAGATGAGAGAAAAAAATAAGGTAACGACGTGACCGTACCACATCGGTTCGGTCGTTACATAAGATGGCACTTTTCATTGTTAATGTAATGACGAATTTAACAATACGATACAATAAAATTTAAGTAACAATTAAAATGTACATTTAAATTATTTTTAAGATAGAGACTTATTTATACTAGCAATACAATACAATATAATATAATAGGTAACAACCATCCAAACAAGCTGTAAGAGAGTGAAAAAAACCACAACCTTTGTCTACTCTCTTTTTGTTTACAAGAAAAGTATAACCTTCATGAGCATATACAAAATGGAAAAGGGCAAAAATACCCCTAACGTATGAAAAATGGCTCACAAATACCCTCCTTCCACCTTTTGGACTCAAAATATCCTTGACCTTATTTTTGGCTAATGGATACCCCTCAAACTGACGGAGTACATCTGGATCAAATTTGGCGCTTTAAAATAGCGACGTGGCGTATTATTGCCACAATTCATAGTTAAATTAAAACCCACCCAATTTATAAACCCGCCCCACTCATGACCTGTTTCTTTAAACCTTAAACCCCTGCTTCTGCGGCGAAGCCAAGTAGGGTGTTCAAATTTGAAATAAGTAAAAAAAAATTCAACAAAAGGTGTTTACCCTGGAATCCGGATAACAATTGAATTTATATGGGGTTTTAAGGATCCGTGAACTAAAAGATACAAAAGGTTTGGATTGAGGAAAATAAAAGATAAAGACTCAACAATTGCTGTTAAAGTAAATAATCGCAGAATATAATATTGCTTAGAACAATCGTGCTTGATAGCGTACAAGAATAGAGAGAGATGGTACTCTAGTGTAACGGTTTCTGATCCCCTCTTTATGCGGTCTTCTCCCCTTTTATACATTCTGATTAAGGGTAAAAATAAGGTAGGTAAATTAATTACATCGTGGATCCCTGTAATTACGCCTTAATGGCCTGAAGTGGTTGAGAAAATCACGTTTGGGCGAGATATCCGGCGACGCTTGGTTATCCGTTACGAGTCCGGCTTCCGACCTTGTGTGTTTCTCCATCCGGTGGTGACTCATATCGAGCTCTGCAACGGTCTCGAAATGACTCGACCTCGGTTGTTGACGTGGCCGTCGTTCTACCTTGCATCCAGGTCGGGTTCGATGGCCCCGACTTGCCCCGGACCGGACCCAACCCGGTCGGGCTCAAGCAAAAAGGGTATCACCCAATACAGATAGTCCCCTCGTTTATTAGAGAGTAATGATAATAAACGATATGATCGGTGACGTGATGCCCGTGACGTATGGCCATACGCCAGCTGAAAAAGCCATCGAGTGCTCTGACCACGTCTGCTGCAGGCATTTAATGCTTCTCTTAATTATCTGTCGCTTCGTGTCTGTAACTTCGCGATTCGTGCCGCCGCCTCATGGGAAAAGTATAAACGACCCTTCNTATTTTTATAACTATTTGACTTTTCTCTTAGTGTGTTTCTAGTTCTCGCAACATGACATTTGGGGATGAAATATCCGGAGGTAATGTTATTGACAAAGACGCTTGGTTGACGGAAGACTTTTATGGCCCGAATTTTTGGGCTTGTCATGGACTGACCTCTTGGAAATCTGAATTTGAATATGGGAGTAAGGGTTGGTATTGGGATGGATATTCTCGATTAGGCGAATATGCGGAACGACGTTGTCTTCTAACAACGTTGGTGAATGACTGGTCTAAGAGAGATGAATTTGCACATAAAATTGATAATTTTGGCTTGGTTGTACATAACTTAGATGCAGATTTGAGTGCAAAAGTTGATGCGTGTAACGCCCAACAATTTAATGATGAGTTGTGTGAAGCTGAAAAAGATCTTCTAGACCAAATTGAGCAGCTAAAACGAGAATACCAAGCATTAGACCATATTCCCCTTGATGATGCCAATATTGAGAAGAGTGCTCTAGAGTCATGTGAGAGAGTTGATAACATTACTTTGGGAGACTTGAGTGTGTGTATATATGGGGATGTAAATAATAGTACAATTCATGAGTTAGGGCGTAATAAACCTCACTCCAATCATTTTTCTACATTGTGTTTAGATAGTGAGATACTAATCATGCCATCTGAGCCTATGGGGGAGTCAAAGAGTGAGGATAAGAGTGCCTATATTCTTGAATTTGTTGTGCCAGAAAGCAAAAATTATATTCCCCATCTAAAGGCCAAGAAGTGCATAGTGAAAAAATTATTACTTGGCCTGGTTATCATTATAGCCCCACCAAAGGAGCATAGCCGCAGACCGGATGTCATGTTAGGGGTAAAATTTATAAGTTCAAGGTGGAGGAAAAAGTGGTTTACGTCGTGCCGCGACGTTAAATTAGGCGCTTGTTGGGAGGCAACCCAACTTTACTGCTTTCTTTTATTTATGTCTATTTTATTATTTTTATTATTTTTGTAGTGTTATTTTATTTTGTAGGATTTTGAGCATAGGGAGCAAAGCTACAGGAAGTGTGCAAAAGTGAGCCATGTGGTTAGAACTTAGTGTGGGGTGCCCGCACAAAGGGCTGTACCTGGGAGGAGTCTGAGTATCCCATGAGCTGCTAATGCTTCGACCTTTGGCCTACCAGGGAGTCTCTTTTACCCTTTTGTTATTTTCAGTGTGCATTGAGGACATTGCACAATTTTAAGTGTGGGGTGAGGAGATTGTCTGGGTGATTTTCTGTGCTATGTTAGCTTAGTTATAGTACTCGTTCTTAGTGTAGTAATTTTTGTTTAACAAAAAAAAAACAAAAAAAATGGAAAATTTGGACTTTTCCCGACGATGGATTTTGTGGACAGCTTTTTTAAGGGATTAAGGTCAAATAAAAAAAAATGAAAAAAACATTTAAAAAATAAAAAAACACAAAAATGTCTTTTATTTTTTTTTAGGTAGTAATAATCCCCCGTGGTTTTTCTTTGTGCATCGGTTCTTTTCCGTGCGATGTAGTTTGAATCGGGTAGCTTTTTTTCTTTTAGAGTAGATTAGGAATTTAGGGAATAAAAGGAGGAAGAATGATGAACTTAGGCGCCTTGACTTGTTTGATAATAGAATATTTAGGCTTAGGCATGTGTAGTATCTTCCCTATGATTTGAAATTGATCATGATGCCTCACTTACTTGGATAACATGTTTTGTGACACCTATTGATCACACCCAACTATGCCTTATAAAAAGGACAATGCGGACGTTGCAAATATAACCTGAGTATTACGCCCAGGGTCGAATCCACAGAGAGTTAACCTATCAATCACTATCTTTAGACCCACTAAACTCTTCAGAACCAGTTTCCCAGATGTTTGAATTACAGTTGGAGGTTGCTTTACTAACTACGATTACAAGTAAATTAAACAGCTGTAAATTAAAATGCTAAGATTGTAAACAATGATGAGAAGAAGCTAAGGCAATGATTTCCCCTTTGAAAGAATCCCTGCTGTTTATGCTCATACAAATTTACCAGCACATCTCTATCAATCATGAACGCTCATCTTACTGTAAATCTCTCCCGAGATACACTAGCTTACTTTATTTCGCACAATTCACTTTAGATTATACCCAAGGCTTCGTTATCCCTAATCCCGCCTTTAAACCCGCAATTATAGATTCCTCTTATACTTTGGGAGTGGTGTTGTTCAACAATAACCTAAGTATGCACTCTTTTCCAAGTTATGCACACTAAATAGGCATAGCTAATTGAGGATTCTGTCAATTAACTACAACAAGCACAAAGTTGAACAAATAGAGATTGAAACTAGCAATTTGTATTCACATAAACAAGATGTTCATCCCCCAATAGGTTCCATCAAAGCCTTAGACAAAGGATTTAGCTACTCATGGCTATGGGAAAACAAACTAAGATAGAATTCATCATAACTAGCAATAAAAATCAAAGAAAAGAAGAAAGATGTTTTGGGTGATCTCTCACAATTTTTTTTTTTTTGCCAAGATACTCTAAAATTCAATACATGCCTCTCTTGGGCGAAGTCTTGTATTTAAAATAGGGTTTAGGTCTAAAAATCCCGTGTTTTACACTTTAGTCCCTGAAGTTTTCTGCTTCCGCCGCGGTTCTGCCGCAGTCGCGGTCAAACCGCGGCCAAATGCCTTCTCTGAATCTGAATTTATCTACAGCTATCTTCCACCGCGGTGGAACCGCGGTCAACCCAGTCCTCTGNCAATACTCTTACTCAGAATTATCTGCCCTGTCAGTCCCAACTGTTCGACGACCCACGACCGAATTATGTTAGCCGAGCTTCCGGGATCGACCAAGACACGCTTGACTTTAGTGTCTCGGACCATCATGGATATTACCAAAGCGTCGTTATGGGGTTGTGCTGGTCCATCGATTTCCTCGTTGCTAAAACATAGTGTTCCCTCTGGTGCATAATCCCTGATCCGCTTCTCCCTTGTGATCGATATCTTGGTACGTTTCAGTATTGGTACTTGAGGTGCGTCTTCCCCTCCAATTATCATGTTTATGGTGTGCCGGGGTTCCTTCCTATCGGCTGGTCGATCTCGATTTTCGTAATGATTTTTGGCCCGATCACTGAGAAATTCTCGAAGGTAACCTTCATCGAGCAACCGGGCAACTTCCTCCCGCAGTTGCCTGCAATCTTCGGTTCTGTGGCCATGTGTGTTGTGGTACTTACATATTAACTTGGGATCCCTCCTCGATGGATCGGACTGTACGGGTTTGGGCCATCGGGCTTCTTTGATACATCCGATCGCCGACACCAAGGTAGCCGAATCGACACTGAAATTATACTCAGCCAATCGGGGTGCTTCCTGTCTATCGACGGCTTTCCCGAGGTTGGCCTTCGGTAACGGTCTTCTGTTCCTCTCATAGCCGCGGTCGTTCCTCGTAAATTTAGGCCTCCTATCATCCTGATACGGCCGATATCTTTCCTTGTTCGGTCTTGAATCTTTGTAGTTTTCCCTACGAGGTCGATCGAAATTCCTATGTGTGGATGGTGAATCCGAACTTGCTCCGCTGTGGTCGTCCTCTACCCTTATCTTCGATTGGTACCGGTTATGGATGTCTGCCCACGTAACTGCTGGAAACTCGATCAGACTTTGCTTTAATTGCCTGGATGCGGCTGAGCTGTTGGCGTTCAATCCTTGAGTGAAGGCTTGTACTGCCCAGTCATCCGTGACTGGGGGAAGATCCATCCTCTCCATTTGAAATCGAGACACAAATTCCCGGAGTGTCTCGTTTATGCGCTGTCGGACCTTGAATAGGTCGGATTTCCTTGTTTCTACCCTGATCGCCCCGGCGTGAGCTTTCACGAAGGCATCGGCTAACATGGCGAACGAATCGATGGAATTTGGCGGTAAGTTATGATACCACGTCATTGCCCCCTTGGACAAGGTTTCTCCAAACTTTTTCAACAAAACTGACTCGATTTCATCATCTTCGAGGTCGTTTCCCTTAATCGCGCATGTGTACGCTGTCACATGCTCGTTTGGGTCCGAGGTCCCATTATACTTCGGGAGATCGGGCATTCTAAATTTCTTAGGGATAGGTTTTGGGGCGGCACTGGATGGGAACGGTTTTTGTACAAACTTTTTAGCGTCAAGGCCTTTCAGGACCGGAGGTGCACCTGGTATTTGGTCGACCCTGGAGTTGTATGTTTCTACTTTTTTATTGTTGGCCTCGATCTTTTCCTCCCCCTTTTCGATTTGTTCGGTCAATTCTTCTAGCCTCCTAAGAACCGCAGAATCAGCATCCGGCCCACCCCGTTCCGGCTGTACTGGGGTCGGATTGATGATTGCAGCTGCACGGGGAGCCTCCTCGGACATGAAAGGCTCCTGGACCCGGCTCTGGAGCTTTGCTATAGCCGATTGCTGGGCTTGCAGCATGTCAAAAATCATTTTAAGGTTGATAGTCTCTTCGCCGACTGCCTGGGCCCTCGAATCGTCCTCTCCCCGGACGCTATGTGATGATCCGGAGGCCTGATCAGTGTTGAGCGCCATCCGGGAATCGGCATCTATCGGGTTTTCGAGCCCGGGCATTCCATTGTTTCCTGTCTGCTGTTCAAGTTCGTTGTTGATTGATTGTGCCATTCTATGAGTTGGTAATTTGAATGTAAGATGGACTCTTTTACAAAGAACCAGTGTATTGTGATGCGTCAAGAAAGAGTATCAAAGAGCTCACTAATATCCTTAGCCCCACGGTGGGCGCCAAACTGTTTACCCTGGAATCCGGATAACAATTGAATTTATATGGGGTTTTAAGGATTCGTGAACTAAAAGATACAAAAGGTTTGGATTGAGGAAAATAAAAGATAAAGACTCAACAATTGCTGTTAAAGTAAATAATCGCAGAATATAATATTGCTTAGAACAATCGTGCTTGATAGCGTACAAGAATAGAGAGAGATGGTACTCTAGTGTAATGGTTTCCGATCCCCTCTTTATGGGGTCTTCTCCCCTTTTATACATTCTGATTAAGGGTAAAAATAAGGTAGGTAAATTAATTACATCGTGGATCCCTGTAATTACGCCTTAATGGCCTGAAGTGGTTGAGAAAATCACGTTTGGGCGAGATATCCGGCGACGCTTGGTTATCCGTTACGAGTCCGGCTTCCGACCTTGTGTGTTTCTCCATCCGGTGGTGACTCATATCGAGCTCTGCAACGGTCTCGAAATGACTCGACCTCGGTTGTTGACGTGGCCGTCGTTCTACCTTGCATCCAGGTCGGGTTCGATGGCCCCGACTTGCCCCGGACCGGACCCAACCCGGTCGGGCTCAAGCAAAAAGGGTATCACCCAATACAAAAGGTACTCAATATATGTTACGTACCTTTATAGCCAAATATTTTATTTATATGCGCAGTGTAATTTTCCGACAAAGAATTGACCACCCTAACATAACTGTGGCTTCGCCCCTGATCACTATAACTGCAATCTTCACTGTTTTTTATCCCAAAGTGCATGTAAAACATATAGAGCTGGTGCTCCCTAGACCAGTACTCTATCTCAATGCCCTGTCCTGTTGGTTTCGTTGGTAAGGAGGGCAAACTCTGAGCTGAAAAAACAGAGTGGAAACGGGAAGGACAGTGAAAGGCCGAAAATTTCCGTTTGTGGCCTTGTGGATTTTCCAAGCAACAAACTTTTGCTTCTTGAATGCCTTAATCTTTTCACTTTGTTCTTTCTGCAAATTGAGTTTATTGTGATCCAAAAATGTAACTTTAATGTAAATGCTAGGATCTTTTCACTTTGTTCTTTCTTGGCTCCTATCCGCTTTACAAATTCGGCATGAAAATTTGCCTTAATCTTTCTTGGTTTTTGAGCGACCTAAGACTATGAAATTTTACCATGCGTGTATATTAGTTGGGAATGGAAATTTTGTTGAACATAATCTAAGTAAAAAAAGAGACGGTCGAGGTTTAAAAAATGGCTGAATTTTAATTTAATTCTGGATAAAAACTGTGGCAAAACATAATACGCCACGTGGCTATTTTAAAGAGCAAAATTTGACCCAGATTTACGCCGTTAGTTTAAAGGGTATTCATGAGCCAAAAATAAAGATTGAGGGTATTTTTAAAAGGAGGGTATTTGTGAGCCATTTTTTATACATTAGAGATATTTTTGACCCTTTTCCGTATACAAAATCCAGGAAAACACCTTTTGACTAGTACTGATATATGCAAATGCTTGGTTTCTTGGTACTGTAGACTATCAACGATGTCCTCTTTGGAATCATATCTTGTGGGCTCTCTAGGTACCTGGATTTGCGTTCTCCCAAAGGTAAAATCCCATAATTATTAGTACACCACTTGAACCTCGTAATATCCTTGTATAAATTTAATACTAGCATATGGAGTAATAATTAACTTGGTTCCATTGATTTAATTTGCAGCTCTGCAAGAAGGGCTTCAGATCACTGGCATTGCCATGGTGAATTTAAGAAAACAATCTGGATTACAGGTTAACTACAAAATATAGCAATAAGAAATTTATAATTTCTACAATATATGTTACGCCTCAGACCAAACATTATTAACCTCAAACATTTTTTACAGGACTTTTCCCAATTGATGAACAGCAAATCGGGAGCAAGTTGGGGTAATAAATTTGGCATGCTTCTATTACCAGTTTATTATCACAAAGGTGGAAGTGATGGATTGCAGTATGTAAGAAGAGCTAAAGCAATGATTGACAAGAAAAAATTGTCACTAGAGGGCCCTTGCTCCTACAAAATTGGAGACATTATTATGTCCTATTTCGGACCTAAGGTAATGAATCTCTCTACCTATGGCTGCAATTTTTCGAGTTGCCATTACTTATTCTACGTTTGTGTATGTGCAGCTAGCTAGCTTGCTCAACTACAGAATTATTAGTAATACAACTTTTACAATCTCAAATGTGATCGGCCCTCAAGAGGATATCACATTCGTAGGGAACCGCATATCCTCCGTTAGAGTCACTTCTACCGCCCTGCCCCATGTAAGTTTCTTATTTACTGCCTTTTGTCTAATTTTGTTATTAAATAACGGTGGTTTCCTGCCCAGCTTTTGCGTACCTCGACTAATTTCAGAGGGTACCCGCTATCTCCATCAATACAAATATCGAGTAACTCTGTCCACCAAGGCTTGACACATGGGGAGAAATTTATCAACTCTTTCATGAAAGCATAAATCATCATGTCTAATGTATATGTTATATTATAATATTAATGCAGGCAATCACAATGCACATGGTAAGTTATGCAGGGAGGGCTGACATGCAAATATTGGTGGCTAAAGACATCATTCCTGACCCTAAAGTCCTAGCCAAGTGTTTTCAAGATGCCTTACTGGAAATGAAGGAAGCTGCACAAGCTGTTGGCAAAAATTAAAAGGATTTAACTTACACACACTAAAAGTGTAAAGAATTTGTACACTACCAGTATAATTTATCCTGTTGTAGCAGGGTGATTGCCTTATTTCAGCTTACTAATTCCACTTATTATGGGCAGTTATGTATAGTTATCTTTTAGGTGACCTGATGGTATAAAAATTCTTTTGTAGAGATAACTAAAGGAGCTGGGTTATTTAGACTTTAGAGGTAAAGTTACATGTAAAGAAGTTGAATACAGAAGTTCCTTGCATATCTTGGCTGTTATTGAACAATAAATTAATGAGCCTTTTTCTGAATATGGTTTTTTCTTCCATCCAATTCTAGTTCTGCCTTTCATGATTCAACAAAGTCATTGATTTTGCTTTCATCTCTTGCAACATTGAGCAAATAAGCAAAATCTTCAACCAATTATATTTGCTTTTTTGACCTGATCTAACCATTATTATTGAAAAGAAGCACCAAGATGGATCTGTAGCAAGTGCAAACAGAGGCTTTTTTACATGACAAAGTACGTACAGAATACACTCAAATAGGTCCATGAAGGTAAGTTATTGAAGTCAATATTCGGGCTGCAGATACATGCATTACAATAAGATATATCTATGTGCATTACGTATGATCAAACTAAAAACTGCTTAGAAGTAAAACCAGATTTTCTTGCAGCATTAATAAGCTTCAATGCCTAACGGAAAGGCTCTCTTTTTGCTTCTTTCTCGCTTCTTCCTTAGTAAAAGCTTCCTTAGAAAATTCATTCCCCCGCGTTTCTTGGTTGGTAAAATAACCATAGTTCCCATATTCGGAGTTTTAGCTTCAGACTGTGGGCTTTGGGTTGCGTGAACTGTATCATTGTTGGGAGAGTTGAGTTCCTCCTTTTGCACGTCATCCTCTGATAACATCCGATCGAGTAGAGACATGTGCTTCCTCATGTTCTTAATGCTACCATTGGTGGCACCAACTGTATTTTCCTTCGGCAAAGCTAAGGCCTTAATTTGCTTCCCTAGGTTCAGTATAGTCTCTTGACACTCGGCCAATTTTTCAGAAGCAGATGTTATTTCCCAGCCCTGCCAATTTGAACAATCACTTCTCTACATGATTTAGTAGATAAAGTACAAAATAGACAGTGATGCAAATAGGTGTTCCATCATAAAAATATATACATTCACAATTCTTGTTGTTGGAAGAATTGTGAAGTACTATTTATGCAACATATTTGTAATTCATATAAAGAAACAATAGCCTGGATTTATTCGGGGTTAGCAATCAGTTACTAAGTTCGACAAATTATCAATTTGACTGCTTTTTGACGCTTAAAGATTAGTACTAAATTTCGGGAATTACAGTAAGTTTTACTTGATCTTGCATACCTATTCACTGCAATGCTGCTACTTACAACATGGAAATAGTTGACTGAAATCTATTTAAGTGGGAGCCTGAGATCATAGAAATGCCAATACTTGGTCAATAAATGCTTCAGCCATCAAATTTATAGGAATTTCTGCAACAGATAAGGTAGCTAAAGAACCTTGAGTTTCTTAGGGCTTGATGTCACAAATAGATTGATGAAAGAAGAGAGGAAAACAATGTCATCTCTGCCTATCGGTGAGAAAATTGTAACTATATAAATAATTCTCAATTCGGCAAAAGAGTAACTCACAGTTTTCTGCAGGCCTTTTTCTTGATCCATGTTGTCCTCGGAAGTTGGATTGGCAGTAATACTGCTTATCAGAAATAAGAGGAATTAGACCCTTCATTATCTACAAACTACTAATTATGAGAACAAAGTAACAATTGAACGATACCTTTCAAGTTGGAGTTGAAGCTCAAGGCAAGTTCCTTCCAGCTCTTCACAACAGTGACTTCTATCTTCCAATTCTACTTCAAGAGAAGATAGTTTTTGAAGTGTTTCATTTAGTTTAACTTTGGTCACAGTAAGCTGTGTATCGAGATCTTCATTGATTGATTTCTGATTTTCCATAAGATCCTCCATCATCCTTTTAGATTCTTTAGCTTCTTCCAGTTCAGCTCGTAGACTTAAAATACTTTGTTGTGATTGCTTAAGTTCATTTGCCAAGTTTTCGCTCTTGTTCTTCACGACTTGCAGCTTGACTTGTACATCTTTGTTTGAGGACTTCATACTGTTTATCTCAGCTTTCAATCCTTCATTTTCTGCTTGGAGGATAGAATGAATTTTCCCCAATTCAGATATAACACTTTGCGTTGATCCCGATTCAGTTGTTAGACTTTGCATCTTTGGAGAAGTTACCGGAGATTTCCAAGTAATATAACCACTGATGGGAAGCAGTTCAGATGGCCCACTACATGGAGTGTTTACATTGTACAAAGCTACTCTAATATCCTCTAATAATTCATCAGCGCCCTTTTTTGAGACACAGCTTTGCTCCATTATTATTTTCAAGATTTCATGAAGCCAATTGGAGGATATCTTGGACACTGAATCTTGTCCTTGAACTTCCATTCCCAAGTCATATAAATCATGTTGTTCCACTTTAACTAGTTCCTTACCAGTCGAGTCGATCTGGTGTCCATGTGTCTCTGATAAAGCGAGACTTGCATCTGAGGGAGGATAAGAACTCCCTATTGTAGAATCAACAGCAACTATTGCAAGTTTCTCCATTTCAGCAAAATCATCCATCAGACACATCTCTGAAACCCCAATCATTTTTGAACAAACACTTTCATCTCTCTTGCACGTGTCGTAACTTGATATTGAGGAAGTTTCATTTGATAGTGGACTAGCCAAGGCCAGCTCTTTGGAACCCTTAGCAGAAGAATGGCAAATCTCAACTTCTTTCCTTCCTAATAAATCTTTCAAAGCCTTGTTCTCTCCCTCCAGATTACACATACGTTCAACTAAAAAAGTTATCTCCTTATGGCGAATATCATCTGTCACTGTATCTTTAAGAATTAAACTTCCAGTTGGGGGATCTGACTTCCTCCTCCTTATGACAGTTTGATTTTTTTCTTGCGTTTCAATTTCATTCTTAACCTTTGTCAATCCAACCTGACCAGGCAGCCGCTTGCGAGTTAGAAGACGTAATCTCTGACATTCTGCTTCCAATTTTCTAATTTTCTTCACATTCTCTAGTTGCTGCTTACGCGAGGAATCCAAAGAGCGGCGGCTGAACTCCATCTCTTCATTCCGAATATGGAACTCCCTCTCAAGCATCTGATATTCATACCTCAAAAAAGAATTTTCTTTCTCCACAGAATCTAACCTCGACATTAGTGCATTAAACTCTGCTTCTGCCTGTGTACTGCTCTTAGTTAGATCTTCAATTATCTTACCTTTCACGAGAAGGACCTTATTTAGATGAGAATTCTCATGTGTCAAATTTGTTATCCTTTTACTTGTTTCTGCTAATCTGTCCTCTAACTTTTTGTGCACCTTCTCAAATTCTTTTGACGTCCTCATTACAGCGTCACGTATTTTTTGCTCCTGTTCCTCTCGGAGAGTAGTTAATTGCTGTATATGATCTCTCAGCGCAGTGTTCAAGTGCATTATACTTTCATTAGCAGCTTTTCTCTGATGGACTGCTTCATCTAGTTCTTTTTTTAAGCAAAGTACTTCAGCTTCTGCTTTCTTCTGACCTAAATTTGCATCTAATATGTCAGAAGGAAACTAAGTTGGTCTAACACTAGCGATAAAGGTAACCGAGGAAATGTGCCTTAGCAATATTGAACAGGGAAAAAAACAACAGCTAGTTACCTGCAATAGCTTCTTGTTCTATTTCTGCAGACCGTATTAATTGTTCATCTTTCGAATTAGATTCACTGAGCGCGGTAGCTAACTTCTCATCTAGGATTTTCAATGATTGCTCCAGAAATATTTCCTTTTCATTTGGAACTGTCTGTCCCTAAACGCAATTAAATAGTACCTTTTAGCACAAAGGAACGTGTCCGAAGGAATGTTACAGCAGTGAGCTAAAACCTGTCACATTAAAGTTAAATTTTAAGTACCTCTACTCCATTTACTTGAGCAGGATGATCAGATTTGCTGATTGAAACAATTGTCTTCTCTGAAGATCGTTTCCTCGGCCATAACCATGACTTCTGGTCCATGATTTACTGTCACCACGAAATTCAGTAGCAAATTTTCAAGAATTGAATGACAAAGAGTCAAAGAGCAAATAAATCGAATTTTAGCTATTTGGTTTCTTCTCTTTTTCCTTTTGAGCACTATAATAAAGCTACTGACTAACAATTCATAGAGTTTAACTAGTTAAACCGGACGATTAGAACCAGGAGAAGGAAATGCAAGTCACCAATGACACCAAACAAAACTTTGCAACTTAGAATCAACCTCTTCAATAAACTAATAAAACACTTTTCTATCTCTAAAGAAACTTAAAAGGCTTAAAAAACATGAACATTGCTTCAGTTTTATCAACAGAGACGAATGCAGCCTATATTTAACGGATTCATACCAGTATTTTCAACACGGAACATAGATATACACGCAAAAAAATTACTAGAATTTCAACAAATGTTAAATTCTAAATCCATCAAGAAGTAGTCATTTTCACCAACCCCCCCCCCCCCCCCTTGTGAATGGTGTAGGGTGGCAGAGTGGGGAGGGGAATGGAATACCAGGGGCAGAATTTAGAAAATTTTCAACATAACTCCCTGAAATATTACAGTAGTTTTTTCCACTAAAAATGACGAAAACACCAATAAAAAAAGAACCCAGAAAAGTGAATAAAACAGGCACTCATACTGTAAGATTCTACAGTTTCAGCATGTTGATCATATTACTACAGACATATCGAGAGAAAAACAAAAGCTCAATAGCTTTTAACCAAAATGCAAACGGATAACTATCAGAAAAAACAAATTAAACTCACTAAACTACATGAAAAAAAACCATAATAAGATTGTAACAGTAAGATTAACTTCAGCAGTCAGCACTACCAACCTCAATCTAGCATGCAACAGCAGCTACTAATCATTACAAAAATAACCAAACCTTGTCGAATTCTTGGACGTAACCTTACTGCAAGCTTCAAGAAAAGTGGCTAGTAAAAAAAACAACCATTCAAGACACCACCTGGAACTAAAGAGTGAAGAAATAGCAGAAAATGCAGCAATTAATATAGCCACCGACAAGTTACACACCTGGGGCTGGGAGTGAAATGAAACAAATTATTTAACAACTGTAATGAGAGAAAAACAAATAGTGGGTGGGTCTCACCTTCACTTTGGCATAAGGGTAAAAATCCAAAGTCAAGAAAAGATTAAAAGTAGCTATGACTAGCCAGTAGCAGAGAGTAAGATAAAGTTTTTGGAGGGTCCATTTTTGACAATCGACAGTTGTTGCTCTAATAATGTCTGAAAACGTTACACTTTCAAGACATGCAAGGTTAGCTTTCACCATCTGTGAATATCACCCCCCATTGAATATTAACCACGTGTAAATAAATATATTAATAATATAAAAACATTTGTACTATCATTATAAATATATAACACTTACATTCATCGTTACATATTCAGGAGAATGTGAAAGGATCTTTGGCGTAGTTGGTGTTGTTATATGACCAGGAAATCACGAGTTTGAGAGTGGAAACAACTTCTTGCAGAAATGCAAGGTAAGGCTGCGTACAATAGACCACTGTGATTTACTCTTCTTCGAAACCCGCACATAGCAGGAACTTAGTACATTGAAGTGCTTTTTATTGAGGAGATAATGACATAAATGTACGTGAAATAGGGCCAAGAGAATTGATTGTTGCATAATGATTTTGTCCCTTTATGATATTCAATATTTTCCTTTGTATTCAAAGGCTAAAAGAAGCATCTTGTCTTACCTTTGTTTTGAAAATAATATTTTGTGGACCCTTTTTCTTAGGAAAGGTATCAAATTGGGGATCATGACTTCTCCTTTTCCTCGTCCATTGAGTTACTCTAATCTTTATTAATTAGCTTTTATTCCCTTTTCATCATGTTTATTCCATATGGTGGAAGTGTAATATATTATTGTTTATCTGAAATGAAAGCAACAAATAAGAAAAGTGACACTTACCTTAGTGGGTTATGAGGAGAGCTAACCAAGTAGTTCACCAACTACGCTAACTATACATTAACATTGTAGAAATTTTGCTACACACTGTCAACGAATTTTAATTTTTAACGTGTGATAGCAGATAAATTGCCATTTATAAGAATTAACTACTATCAATTAATAATATTTATAGCAATTATTTATAATTATCAATTAAATAATTTAATTGTGTAATTATTATTTATAAGGTAACTTAACCTTTTTTTATCGTCAGTTCTTTTTAAGATTTTTCTGAATGGGGGTATATTAGACCCGAGGAAGGGTTATCTTCCTTGGAATTAGATCTTTCGTCTAATTTATTGAGGGAGGATTACAACAATTAGGTCGTAACTTCAATTGTAGATGAAATAGGTAGTTGCTTACATCTATTTCTCTAAACTAAAATAATTTGTTATTTGTGGCTTGAAGTATTTCCTTGTATTTGTAGGAAACCCATAATCCCAAGAGGTCTAGGAAAACCCATTGTCCTAATAGATTTGGGAAAGGAAAACTTATAGTCCTTGCCAAATTGGGAAACCTTTCTTTTATATGTTTGAGACCTTTTGGGATCTATATATAGGGGTTGTAATTGGGGATTCTATAGATTGTACTGTGTTTTTCTTCTCATTCATAGTGGAAAACTCTCTCTACTTTTGCCCCGAGGATTAGGCTTAGCCGGACCTCGTTAAATCATTGTGTTGATTTTTCTGCTCTATTTGCTTTGTGTGTGATTGTGTGCTAGTTAACCCACGATATTCCGCAACAATTGGTATCAGAGCAAGGTTCGGGTTTCTACATATAATCTAGGGTTAAGATGTCTTCATCATCTATAACAAAGTACGAAGTAGAGAAATTTGACGGGGGTTCTTGTTTCAGTCCATGGAAGATTAGGATGAAATCGTCCCTGGTATTACAAGGGTTATGGAAGGCAATTGATGAGGATTTTCCTGAAGAGATGAAAGAGGCAGAGAAGGCAGACCTAAAGGAGAGGGCTTTGACTGCGATCTTCATGAGCGTTACAGATAGCGTTCTTCGGGAAATTGCTGAAGAAACTTCTGCAGCAATGGCATGGAAGAAGTTGGAAGATCTGTATTCTAAGAAATCGCTGACAAACCGCTTCTACCTGATAAAGAGGTTATACAATCTCTGTATGAATGAAGGTACACCTCTTATAACTCACATTGATGAGTTTAATTCAATTATAATGGACCTGAAGAATGTGGATATCAAAATTGAGAGTGAGGATCAGGCCTTGATTGTGTTATGTTCTTTACCACCGTCTTATGATACTTTTGCCGATACGCTGCTATATGGGAAAGATAACATTTCACTGGAAGATGTTAGTAATGCACTAAAATCTAAAGAGTTGAAAAAGAGCTTTCCAGACAGCAGAATTGAGGGCGAGGGTCTTGTGATTAGAGGAAGAACACAACAAAAGGACGTTAAAAGGAAAAAGTCAACAGCCAGATCAAAGTCTAGAGCAAGGAAGCAACATTGTTATGAGTGCGGGGAGCAAGCTCACTACAAGAGAGATTGTCCTAAGCTGAAGGAGAAAAGAGGGAAGCAGAAAATAGATAATTCGGCAAATATTGTTGACACTGGCAATAATTCTGATGATAGTGACTATGTAGGGGAAATCTGTGCTGTGAGTTCTAGTCATGGGCAGAATTCTTGGGTTCTTGATTCTGGTGCTACTTTCCACATGTGTCCATACAAGAATTGGTTTGCAACTTACAAGCAAATGAGTGGGACTGTCTATATGGGAGATGATAATCCATTACCAGTAGAGGGGGTTGGTAACATCAAATTGAGAATGTGACGGAATTATCAGAAACATTGAGTGTTGGCATGTTCCTCCGATAAAGAGAAATTTGATTTCTCTTTCGACTTTGGATGATCAAGGGTATAAATTTCACTCTGAGAATGGAATACTTAAAGTGTGTAAAGGCTCCATGGTACTCATGAAGGGTAAACTACATTCTAAATTGTATGATCTTCAGGCCAGTTGAAAGGGAAGCTGCTGTAGCTTCTGGGAAAAGTGATCTGAAGCAGTCTCAGTTGTGGCACTTGCGACTTAGCCATATGAGTGATAATGGATTGTCTTTGTTGAGTAAGCAAAATTTGCTGAATGGGTACAAAAATCAAGTTTTGAATTTTTGTGAGCATTGTGTGTTTGGTAAACAGACAAGGGTAAAGTTCAGCAAGAAGGCCGAGCACAAGACCAGAGACAAGTTAGATTATATACACTCTGGCTTGTGGGGTCCAAACAGAGTTCCCTCCAAGAGTGGTGCCAGGTATTTTATGACTTTGATTGATGATTACTCAAGGATGGTGTGGGTGTATTTTCTGAAAACAAAAGATGAGGCATTTTCGACATTTGTTAAATGGAAAGACGATGGTTGAGAGGCAGACAGAAAAAAAGTTTAAGGATCTTCGAACTGACAATGGGTTAGAATTTTGCAATTCTGAGTTCGATAACTTTTGTAGCAGAGAGGGCATAGTGAGACACCGCACTTGTGTCGGAACACCACAACAAAATGGTGTTGCAGAACGTATGAATAGAATGCTTTGTGATAGGGCAAGAAGCATACTTTCACATTCATGTGTTAGCAAAGATTTTTGGGCTGAAGCAATCAATACAGCTTGTTATTTGGTCAATAGATCTCTATCCACAACTATTGAGTTTAAAACTCCTTTTGAGGTATGGTCCGGTTCGCCTGCTGATTATTCAAATTTAAGGATATTTGATTGTCTTGCTTATGCTCATGTGAGGGATGGAAAACTTGAGCCGAGGGTAAAGAAGTGCATATTTCTAGGGTATGCAACTGGAGTGAAAGGTTATAGGTTGTGGTGCACAGATCAAAAGTGTTAGTTTATATGAGTCCACCAAACTATAGAGTACCTGGTCCTCTATGAGTTTTCACTGAGAATACTAATGAAGCAGTAAGTAAATGAGACACGGGATTTTTACGTGAAAAAATCCCAACTCAAGGGGACAAAAACCACGACCTATACCTGTAGGCTTTCAACTTCACTAACTTGTAAACACACCATTACAAGCCACTTTGTAATGACTCTTTAACAAAGAGTTCAACTCAACTAACTTGTGATACACTTACCACAAGCCACTTTGTCACTCACTAGTTACAAAGACTTTAACTCAACTAACTTGTGATACACTTACCACAAGCCACTTTGTCGCTCACTAGCTACAAAGACTTTTTAACTTATGACTAACTCTAGTCACAACACAAACTCAAAAGGTTTATGATTTTGAGTTTCCTAAAACAAAGCTTCTAAGGAAGCAGGATAGGAGTTACAATGAAGAACAAACAACAAGATTACAACTCAACTACGGACACACATTGACTCATTGTGGAACAGATCCTTAGTGGAGTTGTCTTCTTGTTCTTGACACACATGTGACGTCAATGCTGGATTAGATCTTTTGTGCTTGAGAGAATATCACTAAATGCTCAAGTGAGTATCTTGTGCCTTGCACCATGTTGTTATACTACCAGAAACATCCTAAGGATGATGTCAAGTCTTGGTATCTATACGCCTTTTCCCAGTGGGAAGTGACTGTTGCACTGTCTGCTGCACTGTTGAGTGTACAATTGCAGGCAGTTGCTTTCCAGCTGTATAGTTGACTTGTACTTCTGTCAGAGAACACCAAGGGATCAGGTCCCTGTCTTGTTCCTCTATTTTCTTTACTTGCAGTAGTTCACATTAGCTGGAGTTCAAGCTGGAATTCGTTCATTTGCAATGTGTACCAAGTGTTAGGTTCCCTATCTGGTTCTTGACAGTAAGTTTGTTAGATCATCAAAACATAAGAAAAGACATTGAAAACCCATCAATTTCCCCCTTTTTGATGATGACAAACTTAGGCATTAATGACATGCCACCTGACTTTATGCTTCTCCCTTAATCAGATCCCCTGTTTCAATTCTAATTATACTAACCAGATGAGGTACCAGGCACTTCACAAGTTCCCCCTTAATCAGATCCCCTATTTCAATTATAGTTCCCCCTTTTGGCATCATTAAAAATACACAAGCAGGAAAATAGCATAAAGAAGTCTAACATAGCCAACTCATGCCACATATGTGCACAAAACATGACAGATAAGAGAAGCAAAAGGAAAACAGCATTGTACAAGCAAAAAGAAGAGCTGATTCATTGATATGAACACAGACTGATTAAACAGGAGCGGTAACGGTGAAATCCAATATGCCATCACAACAAAAGCAAACAAAAAGAAAACAACAGCCACAAAACATATTGAACGAAGAAAACTGGTCTCTGAGAGGTTTCTAAGGGGGCACTAGAAGAGGGAGACTTGGAGAGAGAGGCATCAAGGGTTTTGAGAACCAGGTCCATACGGGCATTTGCAGACAGCTGCTCTTCAAGCAATTTTGCGTGAAGCTCATAATTTTCCTTGGTCAAGCGGGCAACTTCTTCATTGGAAGAATTAACAGAACCAGGTGCCCCAACAGCTTGACTAAGCTGAATTTCCAGTATGGCATATGGAGCCATTAACCTCCTAATCTCTTCGGCAGCAGCATTTTGTGCATACTGAGAGATAGTCGAGGTGCTTCCACCAACCTTTTCTACACACTCACACTCTTCCAGAGTGGTTTTGGAGAAGGTTTGCTTACGGGTGCCCACTTTAGGATCGGCCAAAGGAACCTTGTAGAACTGAAACACTCGAGTGAGGAGAAAGCCATATGGGAGCCCATGATTGCCGCCTTTAAAGTTTGCTACCTTTTGCATGTGTTCTATCATGATTGCTGGCAGATTGATCGGGGCAAACTCATAAAGAGCCTTCATTAAGACAAGATCAGACTTGGAAGCAATAGACCGCCTCTCAGCACGAGGTAGGAGCACCTTATTAACCAGCTCAAAGAGAAGCTGGTACTCAGGAAGTAGTGCCTTCTTCTGTACCCGTTCCCCCTGCTGAATAGCTTGCTCTTTCATAATAGCTCTCCTGAAGTTAGCTCCACAAGCACCCTTAACTGAGGACATCCCTTCACATGGAACTTGAAGAACTTTCCCCAAAGTTGAAGCATCAAGCACAATGTCTATTCCATTTACAAGCACACAGATGTGGTCCCCCTCAACAGTGAAGAGAGATGCGTAGAAGTTTTGTACCGCATCTTCATACACCTTAGGTACATCCTCTTGAAACAAATGCTCCCATTGCTGAAATTCCACCATCTCCAGGACTTGCCTCATACCTGCCATCTCTGAGATGGCTGGGTCAAACATACGACCCCAAAAGACTTTCTGAGCTCCCACTTTCTCTTGCCAAAGACCATTGTCACTGGGTATGGTCCTCGTGGAACCAGCCTCCCCCTCCCCCGCTGTTTCCTTTTTTCGTTTTCTAGATCCTTCAACAGATTTCCCTTTCCGGCTTACCACCCCCACAGTATCTCTTTCTGACACACCTTACTCAACCACAACCTTCTTAGACTTACTGCTAACCTTCACAGATGACCCACGTTGCTTTTCAATAGCTTCATTGGAAGCTCCACTAACAGACTTCTGGATTTTTGTAGATCGTTTTACTAAGGAACTAGGTTCCTCTACAGCATCTTCATCAACCTCAACCACTGGAATATTTTTTTCATTCACAAACTCCCCTTGTTTCATCAACCTCTTCTTCTTTTTCTTGATACTCCTCTTGCATTTCTTTAAGGCAGACTCGAAATCCTCTTTCTGCTGCAACCTGGTAGTGGGATGCTTGGAAGAGGATTCAGGAGTCATTGCTAGTTTGCGTATATTAAACCTCACACTAAGAGCCATATCATCTTCATCAACAGGGACCTCACTAGGTGGAATAGATTCCAAAGGTTCAGGATAAACAAGAGGTTCCTGGTTTGTTTCAACTGGAAGAAAATCAGGTTCTCCAACAGGTTTTTCTGTGACCTTATCATGGACTGGAGACTCGAAGAGTACCAAAGTTCTTTCATCCCCTAGGAATGGAGTTTCTTCTCCCTGAGACTCAGACACAAGGAAGGCTCCTTCATTTAGAAGACTCTCAGCAGCAATAGCCATGATAATATGTGCTGCTTCCTTTTCTGGTGACTCAGTTGGAGTCACTGAGTCCAATGAGGAGTTCAAATACTGATCAGGATCATCCTCAGAGACCTCTGGCACCTGAGGGGTAACACTTTCTAAGTGTTCTTTGGTGAGATCAGAAGAAGAGGAAGACATGGGATTTTCAACACGTGGAAGGGAGACAGAGTTTGATGGAGTAGGAAGGGCGATAAGAGATGACATAGAAACAGGTGTGGGTGCAGTAGTATTGGGGATAGTGGAATAGTGGGTTTCTGGGGGTGACGTTAAGGAAGATGGAGAAGTGGGGGTGGTGTTGATGGCAGGAGAAGGAAGAGACTGTTCGTTTGCCATTATAGGAGGATTTGGTAGAGAATTTGAGTGAGAGAGAAGGGAAGAGGGGATCACAGAGATACAGAGGAGATGAAGGTTCAGGACTACTGTGTGTGTGTGTGTGAGAGAGAGAGAGAGAGAGAGAGAGAGAGAGTGTGTTTTATGGGAAGAGGAGCTAATAATGATTTTGTAAAGGTGTCTGCAATTTGATCTTCTGTGCAGCAAAATCTTATACAAATAAGTCCCTTTTTCCCATTACCTCTGAGACAATAGTGTCTGACATCAATGTTTTTGGTTCTCTTGTGCTGCACTGGGTTCTTTGCCATGTTAAGAGCGTCTGCTTCAGTTGTTGAGAGATCCATTGGGTTGTGTTTCCTTGTACCCCATGAGATTAAGCATAATCCAATAGAATGAGCCATTCCAGATGTGCTCTTCTTGACCACCAGATAACCTTGTTTCTTTCGAATTGATGCAGTTCCTCTTGCATTGTTGTAGTTCAGTCAGCATCCTTCAAGGCTTCCTTGACACTTTTTGGGTTCTATCTGGGATAGAAATACAGATTGTACTAGGGAATTTCCGGCTTTTGATCTTGTCTGAGAATCAAGGGGGGTGATTAAGTTATCAAGTGGATATAAGCTTTTGTGTTTCCAATTGGGGACTGAAGTTTGATTAGTAGAGGAACTAGGTAAATTGAGTGAATTTCCCTGCACTCCTTGTTCTGCTACTTGTGGAGTACCTTGCACTGCATCTCGAACTCTTTCTTCAGCTTCAGTGGTAGTAATTGAAGTACCAGGTTCCTCTTGAGAAGTGGAAGAGGATGTTGCATTTTCTTCACCTGTCTCCTTCATCTGACTCATCATATCAGCCTTGCCATTTGAAACATCAGATATTTTCCCAGGAACAAAAAATGGCTCATATTTTGATCATCACTGTTTCCTCCCTTGTTAGAGGAGGGTGTCTCATTGAATAGCATATGAACACATTCTTTCACACATTGTGTCCTTTTGTTGTAGACATTGTAGGTTTTGCTTTGAGAGGAATATCCCGAAAAGATTCCTTCATCATTTTTTGCATCAAACTTCCCAAGCTGGTCCTTCCCGTTGTTGAGAACATAGCATTTGCATCCAAAGGTTCTCAGATGAGTTATCTTTGCTTCCATTGAGCAGCTCATAGGGGATTTTGTGTAGGAGGGACCTGATCATACACCTGTTCACCAAGTAGCAAGCAGTGTTTATTGCTTCTATCAGAGATTTTTGGCGATTCCACTGTCAATGACCATTGTCTGTGCCATGTCTTCCAGAGTTCAGTTCTTCCTTTCACAAACACCATTTTGTTGTTGAGTCCTTGGTACTGAGAAGTTGTGAGTGATTCCATTTTCATTACAAAGCTCATCAAATTTGGCATTGTCAAATTCTGTCTCGTGGTCAGATATGCTACCTTCAATTTCATCTTCACATGGATCTTCTCGACAAAGACAAAAATACCTTGAAAGTCTCACCCTGTGTTCTAAGAACCAGTGACCAGGTGAATCTTGAATTTGGCAGACCACGAACCTGGTCCTTCTAAATCAATTTATTCAGAGGTGAGAAGCTTGCATGCCCCAATCTTTTATGCCAAAGTTCTGCATCATCAACAACTGCCTTCAAATAGCTCATATCACCCGCTTGTAAAGATTCAATGTCAGCAACGTAGATGTTCTTGTATCTTTTGGCTACTAAGACCACTTTGCCAATTACCAGATTGGTAGCTGTGCACACTTTTAATACGAACTCTACTTTGTTCCCTTTATCACAAATTTGAGAAACACTCAAGAGAATATACTTCAGGCCATCCACATTGTACACGTTCTCAATCGAGTGTGAAAGAGACTTTCCAACTTTTCCAACACCGAGAGTGTACCCCTTTTTCATTTCCAAAGGATACATTCCCCTCCCTGCAGGGCTTTCGGTGAGAGAAAATCCATGGTGTTCCCAGTCATGTGCTTTTAGCATCCACTGTCCATGAACCATTGCAGTCCGTTTCCTCTCACTGTTCCCTACACATATAAATTATGGGTTAGATTTAGGAACCCAAACTAGTTTGGGTCCCTTGTTATGAGAAAAGAGATGAATAAGAGCTTTTCTAGTCCATGCAGGCAATATTCGTTTCTTGCGAGTGGTACCTGGTCCCTCTTTAGTAGTCACTTTTTCAGTAAACAATTTGTTTTTCTGAACAGGTTGAACCCTGGCCTGGCAATTTTCTTTGAAGTGCCCATTGTTCCCACAGTGGGTACAAAGTCAGTTATCAGGAACTGTGACGTACCTGCTGTGAGGGTTGTAAGGAGTTTTCTCCTTTTGAAACCTGATTCCCCGCCTTTTTCCACTATTGTTGAAGTACATGGTAGTGACAGCATCTGAGGACCAGGTGCACTTGAGAGATTTCTCAAGATCAATTTTTACTTTCTTCAATTCAGCGTGAAGCTGCCTATTTTTCTCGAGTTCACCACATAGACTAGTTTTAACATCATTTAATTCCTTTTCAAGCTTGATGTGTGACTTACTAGCTACTTCTTTCCCTTTCTCAATACTTACAGGCCTAAGTTCTGATTTGAGTCCCTCAATAGTTTCCTCTAGGTCAGTGATTATCACTAAAAAGTCATCTCTCTCTTGCTCAGTAGCTACAATTTTCTCTTCTAGAGTGTGCTTTTCATTGCTAAAGCTTTCTATGGTTTCCTTCAAATCAATAACCACTACCATCAAGTCATCTCTCTCATTTTCTACACTATTTATTTTTTCATTCAAAGCTTCCTTTTCTTTTTCAAGATTAGCTATGGTCTCATTTAGATCAACTACACAGACCACCAGATCATCTCTAGATTGTTCAGCATCTCCTAGCTCTATGGTCAAGAGCTCCTTATCATTTATAAGGCTATAATATGCATCAATTAGAACATTTGCTAATGACCTTAATTTCTTAGAAGAGTAAGACTTCAGATTTCTCTGAACATCCCTGAAATTTACCTCATCATTTTCATCATCTTCATCATCGTCAGACTGAGCCATCAGCGCAAACAGTGAGTCATATTTCGTTGCTTCGGTTTCCACTGCCATCATGGAGCTGTTTTCTGCATCTGGTTCCCCTTCTGATTCACTGGAGGAGTCTCCCCAAGAAGCAAGAGCTTGCTTCACAACATTGTCAGCTGCACTTTTTTGACTGAATCGTTTGTCAGGAATCGGGTTCCTTTTTGCTGCTTTGTCAGAGTTTTGTTTGTATTGCTCCTGTTTCAGAAGTGGGCAGTCTTTGATGAAATGCCCTGGCTTTCCGTACTTGTAACAGAGATCATTGTTCCTTGACTTACTTGAACTACCCTTTTTTGGTATACCACCATTTCTTCGAACCATCTTTTGAAACCTTTTAGTAAGATAGACCATATCACTATCTTCTTCACTTGAGTCACTGTTTTCAACCTTGAGCACCAGGTTCTTTTCCTTCTTTGTCTCTCTCCCTTCACTGTCTTTCTTTCCTTTCATCTCGTATGTCTTCAGATTTCCAATTAGCTCATCCATGGTTAGAGTTTGTAAATCTTTAGCTTCAGTAATGGCATTCACCTTACTCTCCCAAGAGCCAGGTAGAACACTGAGAATCTTCCTTACAAGCTTGTTTCTGGGAATAACATCTCCTAGTGAATGAAGCTCATTTATGATGGATGTGAATCTTGTGTGCATATCTTGTATAGACTCATCGTCCTTCATCCTGAAGAGCTCATACTCAGTGGTGAGCATGTCAATCTTGGACTGTTTAACCTGAGTAGTTCCTTCGTGTGCGGTTTGTAATGCTTCCTATATTTCATTGGCAGAATCACAAGCTGAGATTCTGTTGTACTCATCAGGTCCTATACCACATACCAAGATTTTCTTGGCACGATAGTTCTTTTCTATGACTTTTCTGTCAATATCACTGTACTCTTTTCTGTTTTTCGGCACCATTGGTCCAGTTTCTCCAAGCTTCTTCATAGGAACATGTGGACCATCACAAATGACGTCCCACAGTTTTGAGTCTTCTACCATTATAAAATCATGCATGCGGGTCTTCCACCAGCCGTAGTATTGACCATTGAATCTAGGAGATCTGTAGGTTGATTATCCTTCCTCAAAGTTAGGCGGAGCAGCCATTGAGATCCTTTCTAGGTGTTAACCTTTTATAAAGAACCTGCTCTGATACCAATTGTTAGTCTATATGAGTCCACCAATCTATAGAGTACCTGGTCCTCTATTAGTTTCCACTGAGAATACTAATGAAGCATTAATTAAATGAGACACGGGATTTTTACGTGGAAAAATCCCAACTCAAGGGGACAAAAACCACGACCTACACATGTAGGCTTCAACTTCACTAACTTGTAAACACACTATTACAAGCCATTTTGTAATGACTATATTACAAAGACTTCAACTCAACTAACTTGTGATATACTTACCACAAGCCACTTTATCACTCACTAGTTACAAAGACTTCAACTCAACTAACTTGTGATACACTTACCACAAGCCACTTTGTCACTCACTAGTTACAAAGACTTTTAACTTACGACTAACTCTAGTCACAACAGAAACTCAGAAGGTTTATGATTTTGAGTTTCCTAAAACAAAGCTTCTAAGAAAGCAGGATAGGAGTTACAATGAAGAACAAACAACAAGATTACAACTCAACTACGGACACACATAGACTCATTGTGGAACAGATCTTTAGTGGAGTTGTCTTCTTGTTCTTGACACACTTGTGACTTCAATGCTGGATCAGATCTTTTGTGCTTGAGAGAATATCACTAAATGCTCAAGTGAGTATCTTGTGCCTTGTACCATATTGTTATACTACCAAAAACATCCCAAGGATGATGTCAAGTCTTGGTAGGTATACGCCTCTTCCCAACGGGAAGTGACTGCTGCACTGTTACGTGTACAGTTGCAGGCAGTTGCTTTTTGCAGTTGCTTTCCAGCTGTATAGTTGACTTGTACTTCTGTCAGAGAACACCAAGGGATCAGGTCCCTGTCTTGTTCCTCTATTTTCTTTACTTGCAGCAGTTCACATTAGCTGTAGTTCAGGCTAGAATTCGTTCATTTGCAATGTGTACCAAGTGTCAGGTTCCCTACCTGGTTCTTGACAGTAGGTTTGTTAGATCATCAAACATAAGGTAAAGACATTGAAAACCCATCAAAAAGACTCCAGGGCTAATTATCAGTAGGTATGTAACATTCAATGAGTTCGCCTCACTGGACAGTCTTAGGGAGAAGGCAATAGCAGAATAGATCGTGGTGTCAGTGATCGCATAGAGCTAGAAATTGAATCTCCACTAGCTCAGCCCAGTAGTTCTAAAGTAGAAAAAGTGGAGGAGGTGCAAATACTGATCAAAATGATAATATTGATGCATCTGCGCATCAATAACAACCATATAGCATTGCAACAGGCAAAGGGAAGAGAGTGATCAACCGACCGCAAAAGTTTGCAAACGTAGTTGATGAGAATCTTCTTGGATATACGAATCCAGTGGGATTTGCTTTGGCAGTTGCAAAGACCGTTGATGCATTTGAGTGTTATAGCTACTCAGAAGCTATTCAGAGTACAGAACCAAATCGACGGATTAGTGCTATGGCTAAAGAGATTGAGTCTCTTAACAAGATTAGGAGTTGCCTAGACTTGGTTGATGTGTGCGGCAATAGATAGAGCCCTTGCGAGGGCTGAGGGCAAGGTAGAGAGACGTTGTTCCTGTTGATGAAGAGAATTCCAGCTAAGGGGAAGATTTTTTATTTGTGGCTTGAATTATTTCCTTGTATTTGTAGGAAACCCATAATCCCTATAGGTTTAGGAAAATCCATTGTCCTAATAGATTTGGGAAAGGAAAACCTATAGTCCTTGTCAAATTGGGAAACCTTTATTTTATATGTTTGGGACCTTTTGGGATCTATATATAGGGGTTGTAATTGGGGATTCCATAGATTGTACTGTGCTTTTCTTCTCATTCATAGTGGAAAACTCTCTTTGCTTTTGCCCTGAGGATTAGGCTTAGCCGAACCTCGTTAGATCATTGTGTTGATTTTTCTTCTCTATTTGCTTTGTGTGTGATTGTGTGCTAGTTAATCCACGATATTCCGCAGCATAATTATTATGCATCAATTGTGAATTAATTTCATATTTAGTCACTGAACTTTACCAGATTAAAAGCTCGCTTTGTAACTCTTACCATCATAGACAACTTACTTAAATACATTCAGACCTCTCTATAACAACATTCTTATATAACAACACTTCACTATAAAATCCAAGCTTTACCGGATCCAATTTTCATGTTATGTTATAATATATGTTCTCTATAATAGCACTTTGCTATAACATCCAAAAATATCCGGAACAAACGAAGTTGTTATAAAGAGATTTGACTCTATAAAAAATATCTCTTACTATATAGATTGATATAGGTTTTATATTGTACTCGTTTGTAAACTATGTAATTAGGTCCTTGTCAGGCTAGGCAATGCGAGGAGGGGGGGAGGGTGGTGATTTTGTGGCATCCAACAAATCAAAGGAATGCACCTCGAGAATATTAATACTAAAAGAATGTTACTGTGTTATGAATATGTTAAAGTGGATGTCCATTGAATACTCCTAGACATCCCTATTCTATGAACCATTTGAGTTTTATGTACTTAGTTAATTCATCACTTAAGGTGTATTTTTGTAATCTTTTATGTATCTTATATCCTATAAATAGGGTATTCTTTATCCTATGAAGTACACATAAGAAACACACTTGAATAAGATAACTTCTACATTCGCCTCCTATATATCTTCTCTCCATTACTATATTGTTCTATTTTGCTCTCATTTCTTAACACGTTTTCAGCACGAAGTTCTAACCAAATTTATTATTTCTAGGTTGTGTTTACTTTTATTTTTTCTTTTGAATAAGGTACATTTCTTCTAAACCTATTCCAGTACTGCTGCTATGCATGTTTGTATGTTAAATCTTCTTTATGTTTGAGTTATCTCCAGTGATCATGCTTAAAGTAGTTTCACCTACATAATAAGATGTAATCTATAATAATAATTCATGCGTCTGTAATTCAATGATTTCTTCTATGTAATATTTTACCGAATTCCATCTATCAACTATATAAAGAAAACAAGAGGCCTTAATCTCATGCTAGACTATTTATCAAATATATGTTCAACTAAGTTTCGGTCTGACTATATAATTTTTTTTAAGTAATTAAAGATGTAGCATACGCCGTCTATTATATGTTCTCTCTAATTTAAAGTCAGCATGTTAGTTAGAATTATATTCATAGCGATTTTATTCTCATGCAATCATGATTCTGGCTTGTGCATCATAAAGAAATGTACTACATATGCCAATTCTTATTATTAAACAGTAAATAATATCTATTAAAACTAATTGGTGAATATTCCCAGAATGATATACAATATCTTTTCAGTGTTTTTGTATTTCATGGTTGTTCACATGCTTTCTTCACCTTATATATGTCAACATGTATTTTTATTTCCATATCCATGTTGCATTTCGGGTTTTACTACCTGTCACAAAATGATAGATTTTGATATTTTTTTAATTTAACTGTTTTTTGTGATAGTTTTACTATGTCGAATTTATCAAAGCTTGAATTTGTGGCACTTGACATCTCTAGGAATAACTATTTGACATGGGTACTTGATGCTGAAATTCACCTTGACGCTAAAGGTCTTGGTGACACTATTAAAGAAGGAAATGAAGCATCAAGTCAGGATAAGGCAAAAACCATGATTTTCCTTCGCCATCATCTCGATGAAGGGTTAAAAAGTGAACATTTAACCTTGAAAGAACCATTTCAATTATGGACTAGTTTGAAGGAACGATATGACCACCTAAAGGCCATGGTATTGCCAAGAGCTCGTCGTGAGCGGATGCACTTACGACTACAAGATTATAAGACCATAAGTAAATATAATTCTGTTGTATATAGAATAATTTCCCAACTAAAATTATGTGGGGAACCTATGAATGATGAAGACATGTTGGAGACTCTTTTCACTTTTCATGCCTCAAATATGATGTTACAGCAACAATACCGTGAAAAGGGCTTTAAGAAATATTCTGATTTATTTCATGCATTTTGGTGGCCTATCAACAAAATGCCTTTTTAATGAAAAATCATGAAGTCTGCTCCACTGCATCAGCTCCATTTCCAGAATCGAATCTGGGAGCAATAGATCCAATGTTTGAAAGAAGACAAAATAATTATCGTGGTCGTATAAATATACGTGGGCGTGGCAAGGGTCGAAATAATAATTGCCATGGTGGTGGTCGCTATAAACAAGAGAACAATAAGGGTTCTCAGAATAATCCTTCAAAAGGCAAAGGTAATATTTGCCACCGATGTGGTATGAAAAATCATTGGGCACGAATTTGTCGTACACCTGAACATTTTGTCAAAATTTATCAAGCATCTATAAAAGGAAAAAAAAATAAAGTTGAGACTCACTTGACCTTTCAAAATGATGTTGAGGCAGGCCCTATGAATAATCATGATAAAGTTGAAGCAAACCTTGCCTATAAAGATGATATTTTTGAACGCCTTACAGATATTACTCATTTAGAAGCTGGAGACTTCTTTGAGCATCCTAACTGAAGACTTATTATTGAAAAAAATTATAAGAATAAATGTATTCGTTTTTTAAGTTCATATTTTAAATAAAACTTTTTGTGTTGTCGGTACTTTCCTAAATATAGTTTCTTTTGTTCTAAATTTTTCAATATATCTTATGATGTATTTTTTTTTTCTTTATGAAGAATATTGAAACTTCTCGGTCTTCAATTGGCTGTATGAATAATAAATAATAAATATGTCTTCTGGATAGTGCTACGACGCACACCATATTAAAAGATAAGAGATATTTCTCTTATTTAATTATGAAAGAAGCCAATATCATAATAATATATGGTAACACAAAATTAAATGAGGGCTCTAGAAGAGCGACTGTATTACTACCAGGAAGAACTATATTGGTTGTTAATGATGCATGTAGTAGGTCTCAAAGAAACTTGTTGAGTTTCAAAGATATTCGCCAAAATGTCTATCATATTGTGACCACCAATGAAAGAAAGGTTGAATACCTTTATATTACTACAACAAAAGCAGATAAAAAGTATGTTATTGAAAAGCTTCCCGCATTTTCCTCCGGATTATACTACACTAGCATTAGTGTAGTCGAATCACATGCCATAGTAAATAAGGAGTTTACTAATGATTTTGTTATTTGGCATGACCGGCTGGGTCATCCCGGTTATAATATGATGCGAAAAATAATTGATAATTCACATGGTCATTCATTGAAGAACCAGAAAATTCTTCAAACTAAAGAATTCTCTTGTGCTGCATGTTCTCAAGGCAAACTGATTATTAGACCATCAGTAATTAAAGTTGGAGTTGAATCTCCTGCATTTTTGGAATGTAAACAGGGTGATATATATGGGCCCATACACCCTTCATGTGGACCATTCAGATATTATATGATTTTGATAGATGCATCTACAAGCTGGTCACATGTGTGCGTGTTATCAACCCGCAATTTGGCCTTTGCAAGGTTACTAGCTCAACTAATAAGATTAAGATCATAGTTTCCAGATTACGCAATTAAGACACTTCGTCTTGATAATGCTGGTGAATTTACGTCCCAGACCTTTAATGATTATTGCATATCAACTGGGATAACAATTGAGCATCCAGTTGCTCATGTTCATACTCAAAATGGTCTAGCGGAGTCATGATCAAACGCCTCCAATTAATTGCTAGACCAATGCTTATGAGAACAAAACTTCCCATTTCGGCATGGGGCCATGCTATTTTGCATGCAACAGCTCTTGTGCGGATCAGACCTACAAGTTATCATAAAGTCTCCCCAATACAATTGGATTTTGGGCAAGAGCCAAATATTTCCATCTTAGAATATTTGGATGTACAGTATATGTTCCAATTGCTCCACCACAAACATAAATATGGGACCCCAAAGAAGGTTGGGGATATATGTTGGGTATGAATCTCCTTCTATTATAAAATATTTGGAATCTATGACTGGAGATTTATTTATGGCAAGATTTGCTGGTTGCCATTTTGATGAATCAGTATACCTAATAATAGGGGGAGAAAATAAGCAGTTGCAAAAAGAGATAGATTGGAATGCATTGTCGCTATCTCATTTAGATCCTCGAACAAATCAATGTGAATACGAAGTTCAAAAGATAATTTATTTACAAAATATTGCAAATCAACTGCTAGATGCATTCACTAACCTACCAAGGGTGACTAAGTCACATATTCCAGCTGCTAATGCTCCTATTCGAATTGATGTCCAGCTTGGACAATCTATAAATGCAAATGAGTCTAATCCACGCTTGAAACGTGGTAGACCAATTGGTTCCAAAGATAAAAATCCTCGAAAGTGAAAAGGAGCAAATGATCTAGGAGATCATAATATCGAGGCAATTTCTCAAAAAGAGCCCTGTGACATAACAAATGATAAGACCTCAGAGGAGGTCCAGGTACCTGAAAATAATAAGAATGAAGAGATCTCAATAAGTTATGTCTCTACGGGGAAAAGGTGGAACCGAAATAATATTATTGTCGACAACATTTTTGCTTATAATGTTGTTGTTGAAATAATGCAGCAAGATGAGGATCTTGAACCAAGATCTGTCGATGAATGTAGACAGAGAAATGATTGGCCAAAATGGAAAGACGTTATCCAGGCAGAATTAGCATCACTTGAAAAATGTAAAGTATTCAGACGTATAGTCCGAACACCTGAAGGAATAAAGCCAGTGGGATACAAATGGGTTTTGTGCGAAAACGAAATGATAAAAATGGAGTTGTTAGATATAAAGCACGACTTGTGGCACAAGGATCTTCATAAAGACCTGCATTGATTATATGGAGATATATTCTCCTATGGTGGATGCAATCACTTTCAGGTATCTTATAAATTTGGCAGTCCATGAAAAACTTAATATGTTGTCACATCCTATTTGTATGGCACATTAGACAACGAAATTTATATGAAAACCCCTAAAGGGATTAAAGTTCCTGAAACTAATAAAAGTTTTCGGGAAACTTGTTCAATAAAGCTTCAAAAATCCTTATACGGATTGAAACAATTAGGGGGAATGTGGTATAATCTCCTGAGTGAGTATTTGCTGAAAGAACGGTATAAGAATGATCCAATTTGTCCTTGTGAATTTATAAGAAGGTCTGGATCTGAATTTGTTATTATCGCTGTGTATGTTAATGATCTAAATATCATTGGAACTCCTAGAGAACTTCCAAAAGTAGTAGATTGTTTGAAGAAAGAGTTTGAAATGAAAGATCTTGGAAAGACAAAATTTTGTCTTGGTCTACAAATTGAGCATATGAAAGATGGAATTTTTGTCCATCAATCAACTTATACCGAAAAGATCCTAAAGCGTTTTTATATGGATAAAGCACATCCATTGAGTACCACGATAGTTGTGAGATCACTCGATATAAATAAAGATCCATTTCGACCTCATGAAAATGATGGAGAGCTTCTTAGTAATGAAACTCCATATCTTAGTGCAATTGGGGCACTAATATATCTTGCAAATAATACTCGACCAGATATAACTTTTGCAGTAAGTTTATTAGCAAGATTTAGTTCCTTTCCAACGACAATACACTGGAATGGTGTTAAGCATATTTTTAGATACCTCCGAGGGACTATTGATATGGGATTAGTTTATTCTTATGAATCTGATTCACAAATGATTGGTTATGCAGATGCAGGTTATTTGTTTGACCCACATAAAGTCCGATCTCAAACAGGCTATCTATTTACTTGTGGAGGTACAGCTATTTCATGGCGTTCAACAAAATAAACTTTAGCTGCTCTGTCACAACCCCAAATACCCCGGTTGTGATGGCGCCTATCACAGAACTAGGCCAGCCGAAAACACGAACAATATAAAAGATCTTTTGTAAAATTTGTATTTTCTAAAGCAGATTGAGTCTCAAATCTTTCATTTTTAATAAAGCAACAGAAATACGCGGAATCAAGTATGTAAATACATCAACCCAGCCCGGATCTGGTGCCACTAGTCATGAGCCACTAAATACACTCAACACTGTCTGCTTAATACAAAACAAGTCTGAAATATAAAGTACTAGAATAGGAAGGAGAAAGGCAGGGCTGCGAACGTCAGGCAGCTACCTTGCTAACTCCGATGAACCTGCCATCGAGCTCAGAAATATCTGGATGTACACACAAGGTGCAGGGAGTAATGTGAGTACGCCAACTCAGTAAGTAATAAAAGTAAATAATGACTGAGCAGTAAGAAATCACGTAAACCACGTCATAGCACCACACTGGGTACAGTATGTTTCCAAAACAGGATACAAATCAAATCATCTCATTAAACTCCGATTTCAGTAAAAAATTCCTTTGAAAAATGTCTTTCTAACAGTTTCAGTAGAGGTTCAATGTAGTTCATAGTAAAAACAACGAAAATCATAATCGGCCCCTTGGGCAAAACGTAGTTCATATATAGCCCCTCGGGCAGACATAAAGCATATACATCTCATAACAGAAAAAGTCCCAGAGAAAATAACGAAGCCAAATCAGTGATTAAATATCGAACATCTCGTAAAAAATCCAGTTTCAACGAAAGTTGTTCAAAATATTTGTTTAATATTTTCAATAGAGGCTCGGTATAAAGATGCGTGAAATCGGTAATTTAATCAACATATTCAATAGAGACTCACTTTGAGGAGGAGTGAAAACAGTAATTTCATAAAAACAAGCCCTTCGGGCTAAGCATCACTCATATATATATATAGCCCCTCGGGCAAGCCTCTCAGTCACCGAGACTCAACTCTCATCAGCCAGCGCTCACACTCAGTACTCACGCTTAATAGGTACCTTATAATAACCGCTGCGGCGTGCAGCCCGATCCATATATATAGTCGACTGCGCTCACTGGGGGTGCGCAGACTCCAGAGGGGCTCCTACAGCCTAAGCGCTATATCGCTGCGGCGTGCAGTCCGATCCATAAATATATAATCCTCACCACCAGGCCCTCGGCCTCTCTCAGTCATCAACCTCACAATCAGACCCTCGGTCCCTCTCAGTCATCATCCTCACAAGCCACTCAGGCTTATCTGTAAAACGGGGTGCTCAGCCCAAAATATTATTTTATGCATAAAAACAAAGTAATAGAGACTGAGTTATGAAATCAGTAAAAACGTAGCATGACTGAGTGTAGATATTAAACCAAAACCGTGAGGAAACAGTAGTAAAAAGCCCCTAAGGGTCCAAACAGTTGGCACAAGACCCAGATATGGCATTCAGCCCAAAACATAGTAATATTTTCCAAAACACAATGATATCAAACAATTTTCAATCAAATACGCGACTTAACAGTCGCACGGGACAGGCCAAGTCACAATCCCCAACAGTGCCCGACCACACGCTCGTCATCTAGCATGTGTATCACCTCAAAGTAGCAAAACGATGTGAAATCCGGGGTTTCATACCCTCAGAACAACATTTACAATCATTACTTACCTCGAACCGGACGAACATCTACACCGCGATGCCCTTGCCGCTCGACTCGGCCTCAAATCACCTCGAATCTATCCAAAATCAGAATCATATCATAAAGACATGCCAAAGGGATAAAGCCCACGCGAAGATTATCAAATTAAACTCAAAATCACAAAATTGGCCAAACCCGACCCCCCGGCCCACGTCTCGGAATCCGATAAAAATCACAACACTAGAACCTTTATCCTTCCACGAGTCTATACATACCAAGATCATCAAAATCGAACCTCAAATAGCCCCTCAAATCCCCAATTTAACTCTCCAATTTCAAGCCCTAATTTCCCAAATTCTTTCTCAAATTTTTCCCACAAGTTTCATGATTAAACAATGGAATAATCACCATAAACACAAGATACAAAGCCCAAGTAGCTTACTTCTCTGAAAACACCTGATCCCCTCTTGAAATCACAGCTTGGAGCTCCAAAATCGACCAAATATGGTGAAGAAATGACTGAAAATTGCGAAGGAGCCTTTATATACTTTCTGCCCAGCACTTCCGCATCTGCGGTTCCTATTACGCATATGCGGGGCCACATCTGCGCAGAAATCTCCGCTTCTGCGGAATCTCATAAAAAGGGCATTCCTTCTTCTGCGGTTGCCTAACCGCACCCGTGGTCATCGCAGATGCGGGGACCAAACCGTACCTGCGACCCCTGTTGCGCATCTGCGCCTCTCTTCCGCTCCTGCGGAGCTCGCACCTGCGGTCCCCAATCCGCAGGTGCGGATATGACAGAAGCAGCAATACCAGCTGCAATTTCCCAAGTTCAAACTCTCCGAAAACTATCCGAAATCATCCCGGGGCCCCCGGAACCTCAACCAAAAATACGAACAAGTCACATACCATCATTCAAACTCATACCAACCCTCGGAACACTCAAAACGATATTGTAACACCAAATCACCCTCGGATTCAAGCCTAAGGATTTCAAAAACTTTCGAATTCCGCAACCGATCCAAAAACCTATCGAACCTCATCCGAATGACCTGAAATTTTGCACACACGCCACAAATGACATAACGTACTTACTCAAATTTTCGGAATTCCATCCGACCCCGATATCAAGATTTCCACTGCCGACCGGAAATGCCAAATTTCCAATTTCGCCAATTCAATCATAAATCCACCACAGACCTCCAAATTCCATTCCGGACGCGCTCCTATGTCCAAAATCACTCGACGGAGCTAATCAAATCATAAAAATCCAAATCCGAGATTGAATACTAAAAAGTCAAGACTGGGTCAATACCTTTCAAATTTAAAGCTTCAAACTGAGAATCATTCTTCATATCTATTCCGATCAACCTGAAAACTACAACCGACGATTTACATAAGTCATACTACATCATACGGGGCTAGTCATACCCGAGAACTGGCAAGCGAAGTACAAATCCTCAAAACGACCGATCGGGTCGTTACAACATCTTCCAATCATGCAGAGATAATAGCTATTCATGAAGCTAGTCGAGAATGTATATGGTTGAGATCAGTGACTCAATACATTCAACAACTGTGTGGTTCTTTAAAAACAAAGATTCCAACGATATTGTACGAAGACAATGTTGCTTGCATAGCTCAACTAAAATGAGGATATATCAAAGGAGACAGTCAAAGCACATCTCACCAAAGTTCTTTTTCACGCATGATCTTCAACAAAATGATGAGATAGATGTTCAACAAATCCGTTGAAGTGATAATCAGGCAGATTTATTCACTAAGGCATTACCAACATCAATATTTGAGAAGCTAAGATAGAAGATTGGAATGCATTGTCTCCGAGATATCAAATAAAGTTCCTATCAAGGGGAGTATAGTACGCGTTGTACTCTTTTTCTCTTAACCAAGGTTTTGTCCCAAATGAGTTTTCCTGGTAAGGTTTTTAATGAGGCAGCACTCAATGCGTATTACAAGATGTGTGTACTCTTTTTCCTTCACTGGACTTTTTTTCACTATTTTTTTGTTCTAGTAAGGTTTTAACGAGGCACATTATCATTTAAATGGACATCCAAGGGAGAGTGTTATGAATATGTTAAAGTGGATGTCCATTGAATACTCCTAGACATCCCTATTCTATGGGTTATTTGAGTTCATGTACTTAGTTAATTCATCACTTAATATTTGTAACATTTAGGCGTATTCTTGTAACTTTTTATGTATCTTATATCCTATAAATAGGGTATTCTTTATCCTATGAAGTACACATAAGAAATACACTTGAGTAAGATAACTTCTACATTCTCCTCCTATATATCTTCTCTCCATTACTATATTGTTTTATTTTGCTCACATTTCTTAACATACAGCAAACACAATTTTGAGAAGTAGCAATTTATTTGTACAAATTTAATAAACTTATCGGATATAGACAAAATAAGTCATTTCCTCGGTGTAAACAAATGTGAAATGATGAAATAATAGTATTTATTTCACCTTACAAAAGCCAACTTGCTGAATAGTCATACATCGTACAGAGAAGTTTTTCCCGGTGCCTCAGTCAACTGACATTAGTTGTGTGAGGTCTCTTTTTGTCTCATAAATGTGTGGACCCCAATCTTATACTTTTTAATCCACTAAATTTGGATCCATAAAATTATGAGATAAAAAAGAGGACTCGTACAATTAGTATCGAATCACAAAAGAAAAAAATTTCCATCGTACAAGCAAGTCATCGTCATCAACACATCATCATCATATTTGTACTATTAGTAATACGTGTTTGAACACATTAAACATAGAGATCAATACTATTGTTGATCAACCTATTAACGTAATCCTTAAAACTCTCAATTAACGTAGCTAACATTACTAGAATGGCGATATACAATCCGAAATATGCTTGACAATTCTTGTTTAGAGGGCAACGTGGTTTACGATTGGCCAATATCAAGGGACTTTCCAATGTCTCCAACTAACTTCATATAGAAAAATAGACGATACTTCTACTAGAATTACATGTTGATGTAAACTGCTTCTTTATTGCACTTTTTATTTACTTAATTTTATTATCGAATAACGGTCTCAATTATTGCCAATTCTCTACGAATGATCAATTCATCTTTTAGATTATGATAGTTGTAATGAGAGATTTTACTGTAGTCGCTAGGAGATACTTCCTCCATTTTAAAAAAATTGCACCTTTTATTATTTGGGGGGTCAAATAACGTTTTCTTTGACGATATACATTTCTACAAATAATTTTTAAGTATTTTGAATTATTAACTATTGTGATTTACAGGAATTTTTATGTAGAAATATGTAAATCTATATTCAGATTCACACTGAAAATTAGTCAATTAATTCCGAAAAGGTTCAGATAAATTGAGAATGAGAGAATATTACTTTCTCTGAGTTATATATGCACACGATACCTATAGGCTGTATATGCATCAGTATACAAGAATATTAAATTTGACAGTAACATTGGATTTGAGCCTTACAATAAACTATGGGCCCTCTTGCTATCTAATCTTCTTAATCATCTCACTTCTCACTAATGAGAAAGGACATTTGATTAGCATCATTTACCAAATATTCAAGAAGCTTTCGCTTTCTCGGCTTGTTAGAGTAGAATATTTTTGTTCTATAATGAAAATAGACTATACATTACGATGATTCGTCCAATCACTGGTGCAGAAGCTAGACAGAGACAGAGTCATGGCCCGCTTAGATTGAGGGCTTCGGCCCATGGCTTTGGCCCAATTAGAATCAAAACAGAGATCTGATTTCTAGGGGCATTTGCATCTATACCCAGTTTTTGGGTCACCATTTAACTTATATCCGCTTTGCACAAAAATTACAACCGCATTCACTTTTCGGGTAACTTCAGACAAACTGGCCTGAAGTAGTAAAAATTTATGTCTGAAGTTTGAAATTCAAAATTTTTTGCCTGAAGTGTAGCCTTATCAAAGCAAAACTTGATATAGTTTTGCTGAAATTTGACCTGACTTGCAAAGGCAATCACGCAGATTTCAGTTCATAGTGCAAGGGCAAATTTCAGTTCAATTGTGTATGTCTGAAGTTTGAACTTCAGAATTTTTTGCCTGAAGTGTAGCCTTATCAAAGCAAAACTTCAGATATTTTTGCCTGAAGTTTGGCTTGACTTGCAAAGGCAATCAGGCAAACTTCAGTTCATAGCAAGGGCAAACTTCAGTTCAATTGTGTATGTCTGAAGTTTGAACTTGAGAATTTTTTTGCCTGAAGTTTGGTCTAACTTGCAAAGGCAATCAGGCAAACTTTAGTCCATAGCAAGAGCAAACTTCAGTTCAATTGTGTATGTCTGAAGTTTGAACTTGAGAATTTTTTTGACTGAAGTGTGGTCTTATTAAAGCAAAACTTCAAAATATTTTCATCTGAAGTTTGGCCTAACTTACAAAGGTAATGGAAAAACTTCACTTCATAGTGCAAACTTCAGACAAATTAGTCTGAAATTCTTATTGTAGTGCAAACTTCAGGACAAAACCAGCTTGTTATATTTAAACTTCGATAGTGCAAACATCAAATAAATTGTAGTGCAAAATTCCAGATCAGTGATGTTGAGAACAAATTAAAAGAAGAAATTATTTTGTTATAAGTAAAACTATAAAATAATTTTAATTAAAGTTCAGGATTCTACCAAAGAAGCAATTTGTTGCAAATTGTTTTGCTAGTGTCGGTGCTCTTTAATTTCCTCTAATTACTTTATCACTACCTCCATCATTCACCATCGAAATAACGATAGACAAAACTGTGTACTTCCCAATCAATAATACTTACACAAAGTCTCATGTGTTTGAGAGAGAAAAGACGAAGAGGAGGAGGAAGAAAGGAGCGCATAGGTCAAGAGGAAGAAGATGAGGCATCTGAAGTTGTCAAAATTAGGATATAGGTTAAATAATTTTAAAAATATGGGTATAAGTTAAATGGGGGTGACCAAATAGGACGCCCGCGTAATTTTTACGATTTCTAACTCTATTCTTTGGAGCAGTTCTGTAGAAGTTAATATTCCTCATTCATTTGAGTCACTGTAAACTGTTAGTAGAACATACATGAGAATAATTATTATGAGACTTGTCTTAAAATGTCTAGAACTACAGAAGTGGATAGGTAGCAGTAATGCATCTTTTTAAGTTGTGTGTTTCTTTTCTTGGTATATACACGATCGTTTTTACCAACAATACTCATAGTTAAATGATAAATATTTAGATAAAAAATAATAACATGTATTTCTTATATATTAATCTCATACATCTAACAAGTGTGGTAATTTTCTTTTCTCTGAAAATGGAACAAGCAATGAGTTAAACTTATAAGCAATTGTCCCCAGAAAAGGAAATCTTTTTGAGCATGCATATTTTATGCTCTCCCTCTCTTTTGACCTTTATAGTTGCATTGGCCGTTACCTTGCGGCAAATGTTTTCATTGCAATTCTCGGTTTTCACTAGAGAAAAAAAACTATGTTGCATACTAAAAGAGGGTGTATACGGTCAAAATCGGGCTTGCCTCTTTTTATGATTAATCGAGACCAGGGCATGGCAGGCCGAGGATCGACCCCATGTCGTACCGGACCGTGGCATGGAGTTAGGTTGACAAGCTCGTGACTCAAGGACCGATCGAGATCAGCCAAGAACGAGATCGAGCGGGATAAATTCGAGCAAGATCGAGCAAGGCTTACTGAGCCAAATAACGGAAAGCCAAAATATCTTCAATCGAGCGAGGATCACGGCGAAAATCTCGGCATGTATCTAGAAGAGGCCGATTAATTAGTTAATCATTGTATTTCTTACTGTATTTAGAATTGTACCAAAGGTAGGATTCCCCTACTATATAAAGGGATCTGATCATTTGTAAAACACAACATATTCACGCCATACAAAGAAATATACTATTCTCTAAGCTCTCTAAACTCTCAATACTCTGTTATTTATTTCATATATCACTTTGCTTGTTCCTTTGGTTCGAGGGTAACCTATCTCGAGGGCAAAACCTGCATATCTTGTTTGGTTTGATTTATTCCTGTTTTCAGTTAAATTTAATATCAATTTACTTATTTTCTCAGTTTGTACCAAGTAAAATTATGTATCCTTAAAATCACAGTATAAATTCAATTGTTATCCGTTTTTAGGGTAAACAGTTTGGCGCCCACCGTGGGGCTAAGAATAATAGTGATTGCCTGGTACTAACTTTCTCAACACACACTAGTTTATACTTGTTCTTGTGAGTATCTTTGATTCCAAGATTAGCATGTCAAACTCTCAAGCAACACCCACACACACAGACAATGGCCTTGGTCTCCATGGCGAGAACGACAACTAGCCGCCCCAGGAAATGGAGTATCTCCAGTTGATCTCGATGGAGCCCCGGCCGTGGATCTAATCGACGTCAGTTCTCATATTGCCTTTAATGGGAATTTAGCCGTCGATCCTGAAAGTAGCGTCCGCAGAGACGTTCGACCAGCCGATCAAAACGCAGAGGGCGGTGAAGAAGGCGGGATCAGCCTTCGAGTGATATTCGAAATTTTGCAGACTCAACAAGCTGCAATAGCACAACTCCAAAATCAGAACCGTGCACCAAGCATGATCGAGCTCGAGCCATCACAAGAAGTTGTTCAAAGGGCCGAATCGGTTCCAAAGAGATCGAATGGAGGTGAATCATAGACCAATCCTGCTATCATAAAGATGCTCGAAGAATTGACGAAGCGAATCGAGATAAGGGGAAAAGAAGATCGAGGAAAACGATAAGAATGTGGTAACCTATAACTCCCGGGTCGACCAAATCCCGAGGGCACCACCGATATTGAAAGGACTAGATTCCAAAAAGTTCGTGCAAAAACTTTTCCCCCCAAGTGCAGCTCCGAAGCCAATCCCAAGAAGTTCTATATACCCGAGATTCCAAAGTATAACGGGATGACCGATCCAAACGAACACGTCACCTCATACACGTGTGCCATCAAAGGAAATGACTTGGAAGATGACGAGATTGAATCCGTCTTGCTGAAGAAATTCGGGGAGACTCTATCGAAGGGTACTATGATATGGTATCATAATTAACCACCTAATTCTATTGACTCGTTTGCTATGCTTACAGATTCTTTTGTAAAAGCACACGCCGGAGCCATTAAGGTCGCAACAAGAAAGTCTGACCTCTTCAAGGTAAGGCAGAAGGACAACGAGATGCTCAGAGAATTCGTATCTCGATTCCAAATGGAACGAATGGATTTGTCGCCAGTCGCGGACGATTGGGCAGTTCAAGCTTTCACTCAAGGTCTCAACCTTCGGAGTTCCATAGCTTCACAGCAGTTGAAGAAGAATTTGATCGAATATCCAGTTGTCATTTGGGCCGATGTACATAATCGGTATCAATCGAAGATCCGAGTCAAGAGTGATCAATTGGGGGCTCCTTCTGGGTCCGTTTATCCTAACAGGCCCGTTGATAGAATTAAGAGGGACATCGATCGAGAACCAAGGTCGAATAGAGATCGATATCAACTTTATAATGGAGACTGTAGAGGCAGCGGATCTGAGCGAAACCCTACACGGAATGAGAGGAGGAATGATCGAGGTCAAGGTTCACGGGGACTCATGAGCAAGAGTGGTTTCGACAGGGATACCGGGCCGAAAGAAGCACCGCGTTTGTCAGAATATAACTTAAACGTAGATGCATCCGCCATCGTATCAGCCATCGAACATATCAAAGATACTAGATGGCCTCGACCTCTGCAAACCGATCCAGCCCAGAGAAATCCCAATCAAATGTGCAAGTATCATGGTACCCATGGCCATAAAAGAGAAGATTGCAGACAACTAAGGGAGGAAGTAGCCCGCTTGTTCAACGAGGGGCACCTTCCGGAATTCTTAAGCGATGGAGCCAAGAATCACTTCAAAAACAAAGATTCCAACAGACAAAACGAGCAAGAAGAACCACTGCACGTGGTTCACATGATTGTTAGAGGGGTCGATATTCCTCAAGGACCGGTATTAAAACACACCAAGGTGTCGATCACAAGGGAGAAGCGAACTCGGGATTACGTACCTGAAGAAACCCTGTATTTTAGTGATGAGGATGCAGAAGGGATCGTACAACCCCATAACGACGCACTGGTAATATATGTACTTATGAATAAGACTCAAGTTAAACGTGTTTTGATTGATCCAGGTAGCTCGGTCAACATTATTCGATCGAGGGTTGTAGAACAACTTGACCTACAGGATCAAGTTGTGCTGGCGGCCCGAGTATTAGACGGCTTCAATATGGCATGTGAAACCACCAAAGGTGAGATTACTTTACCAGTAAACGTGGCTGGGACCATCCAAGATACGAAGTTCCCATGTGATCAAGGGCGATATGAGATATAATGCCCTATTCGGGAGACCATGGAACCATAACATGAGGGCAGTACCCTCGACCCTTCACCAGGTTCTAAAGTTCCCAAAGCCAGAGGGAGTCAAAGCAGTGTACGGGGAGCAACCAAACGCTAAGGAAATGTTTGTCGTCTACGAAGTAATACCGATATTGGCACTCTCATCAACAAAGGGGTCGAATTCGAAGGAAAAAACGGAAGTCAAATAGCAACCACAGATACCGGCCTCGACCCAATCAGAGAAGCAGGGGACTGACGAGGATGATGACTATGGGTTCCTCGATATTTCATAGTCCCCGATGATTCCGACGCCACCAAGTCAACGGTCAAAGAGCTAGAGCAAATCATACTAGCCGAACACCTGTCCCGATCGAAAGGTATACCTAGGCACGGGGCTATCCCCCAAGCTCAGGGAAAAGCTTATTCAATTCCTTAAAACTAACATGAATTGCTTTGCTTGGTCCCATCTCGATATGACATGGATTCCACCAGAAATCACCACTCATAAACTAAGCCTAGATCTGAAGTTCCATCTGGTGAAGCGAAAAAGAAGACCCCAGTTCGAGATCAAACATGCTTTCATCAAGGACGAGGGTAACCAAACTTCTTAAAATAGGATCCATTCAGGAAGTAAAATACCTTGAATGGTTAGCGAACATAGTAGTAGTCCCCAAGAAAGGGAATAAACTTAGAATGTGTATAGATTATAAAGACCTAAATAAAGCATGTCCTAAGGATTCTTTTCCTTTGCCTAATATCGATCACATGATCGATGCCACGGCCGGCCACGAGATTCTTAGTTTTCTCGATGCATACTCCATGTACAATCAAATACAGATGAACCCGGAAGACTAGGAAAAGACATTGTTCATCACTAAGTACGGCACCTAATAGTGTAATGCCATTCGGACTAAAAAATGCTGGTGCGACATATAAACGCCTAGTAAATCGGATGTTCGAAGAATAAATAGGAAAATTAATGGAAGTTTATATTGATGACATGTTAGTTAAATCCCCGTGAGTAGAGGACCATTTGAAGCATATGCAGGAAACTTTCGATATATTGAAAAGATACAACATGAAGCTCAACCCAAAAAAATGTGCATTCGGGGTCGGCTCAGGCAAGTTTCTCGGCTTCATGGTATCTAATCGAGGGATCAAGATCAACACTGATAAAATCAAAGCTATTGAGGACATCACGGTAGTGGACAACGTGAAGGTCGTGCAGAGGTTAACGGGGCGCATAGCCGCTCTGGGACAATTCATCTTGAGGTCTTCCGATAAGAGCCATCGATTCTTTTCGTTGCTAAAGAAAAAGAATAACTTCACATGGACCCCAGAACGCCAACAGGTTTTGGAGGAGCTCAAACGGTACATATCGAGCCCGCCGCTACTTCACACGCCGAGGGAGGATGAATAATTTTACCTGTATCTAGAAGTATCGGAGATAGCGGTAAGTGGAGTCCTGGTCCGAGAAGAACAAGGTACGCAATTCCCTATCTACTATGTTAGTCGAACCTTAGGTGAGGCCGAAACCAGATATCCATATCTAGAAAAATTGGAGCTTGCTTTGATAAGCGCCTTTAGGAAATTATAATCATACTTTCAATGTCATCCCATATGTGTAGTAACAACTTATCCACTTCGAAATATTTTGCATAAGCCCAAACTTTCGAGCCGGTTGGCCAAATGGGCCATAAAAATCAGCGGGTACGATATTGAATATCGACCCCGAACAACCATCAAGTCTCAAATCTTAGCAAACTTAGTGGCTGACTTCACGCCATCCCTAGTACTCGAGGTCGAAAGGGAACTAATAGTCAACTCAGGTACATCCTTGGGAATCTGGACCCTCTTTACAGACGGTACTTTGAACGTAAAAGGGTCCGAACTCGACATCGTGTTAAAACCACCCACAGGTAACGTAGTTAAATGATGTTTTATACTTCAATACCACACAAGAGGGGGGAGGTGATTTGTGTGGTGTCCTATTTTTCGCTTAAACTGATTATGAAAAGACTTGTTCTTCTATGTGTTCCTTATATTGCTGTTGCGGAATAATAAATTCAGAAAGTAAAGAACATAAATATTTTTACGTGGAAAACACCCGGCTCAAAAGGTGAAAAAACCATGACCTACTACTCAGTAGGATTTTCCCTAACACTTCACTAAATCACTAAGCCAAAACAGCATTTACAAAACTCTTTGTAAACCTAAGGATTACCTCTAATCCCGTTGTAGCTGATCACGCCCAACTCTAGTCCTAAAAAGGATAAGCGGTCGCTACAAATATAATCCGGTCTAAAAGTCTGGAGTCGAATCTCACAGAGAACTAAGGCTTAGCTATATTTGTTTAATATCACTAAGAAGACAAGTTTGAACAATTTTCTAAATTATAAAGATTGAGATTTATATTTCTAACTAACTAACTAGCAAATACTACAAAGCGGTAAAATTATCAACTAACGAGACAAAGGGTTGGAGACTAAATTAAGGAGGTCTAGAATTATGATTTCCCCAATTGTCGGAATCCTTACAGCTATGTTCCTTACAATTTCGCCAATGTATTCTCTACTGATAGTGAGCACTTTAGGTGACGTAATTCTCTCTCAAGCAACTACAACAATTTACTAGACATATTCTCCCGAACTACGCTGGTTGGCTTTATCTAACCGCTCATTATGACCACGTCAAGGCTTTGTTATTTCTAAATCTGCCTTTAAACACACTGTATTGATTTCTCACATACGTTAGGAGTGACGTTGTTCAACAAATACCTAAATATGTACTCTCTCTCGAGCACTACACACTAAATAGGCACAGTCAATTGATGGTCATTCAATCAACAGCAACAAACACGTAGTTGAACAAGTAAAGAAATCCAACGGCTCAATTATATAAAAACATAACAAGTATTTATCCTACAAAAGGTTCCATCAAAATCCTAGAAAACTACTTAGCTATTCATAATGGTATGCAAAAATACAATACTAGAATGCATAACCAATAATGGAAATAGGAAGAAGGAAGTGAAAAACTCGTGGAAGAATTCTCCGCCTTGCTCCCAGTGTGTTCTTGCCTCCTTAGGTCGAATCATCGATCTACTTAGCCTCCTTAGGTCTAAATTATGTCAAAAGTCCTCAAAATACCGCCTTTCCATGTATATATACCAAGTAGGGTCAGGCCCAAACAATTATACCTTCTCCTACGCGAAAAAGGACACTTCTCCCGGGCATGACGCGCACTTTTCACCCTGTTCTGTTTGGAATTTGGAAAAACGTAAAACATGAAAGTTGTATCCCTTTGAGTTAGCTTTCCAACAATATATTGTGGAGCTCAAATGGAGTTCTGAGCGAAAAGTTATGTGCATTTTACTAGACAGTGCGCAATATGCCAACTCGATTCGTCGTTCGTTCTTAACTATCATCCGTTGATCCCCGAACACGATCCCGGCCTAATTACTTGGGCTTTTACTCAGACTTCAAAGCTCCAAATCACTTGAATTCGTTCCATAACCTCTACATAGCTCGGAATCACTCCTATAAAGCATAAAACACACAATTAGTGCAAAACACTAGCGATTAAAGCGCAAACTCAATTAAAGTGTAGTAAATTGGAATATAATAATCGACTAAAATACATAATTATAGCCTATCACACAGCCTCTAATTGTTGCGACAACTTCAAGTTAACTCTAACTTGAATACTCTGAGTACCTCTTACAATTGCCTCTAGATAAAGCTGAAAGGTACAATATGAAAACACCTACTACAATTGAACTAGAATAAAAGACAGACACTTGAATCACACACGAACTACTTGCAAAATTGCCTTGCTATTTTGCTCTCAATTCACATTTAACTTCTGCGTTTGTGCAACACTTGTAAAGTGAGAACATCCTACAATTTATAGAGTTACTCTTCCTTGGTGGAAGAGTTCTAGTTGATTTCAACTTCTAACTCATTCCCTATCTTGGATAGTGCCTGCGCTGTACGAAGCCTCTCTTGAATCAGCTTCACCTTCTCTAAGGCATCCTGAACCAGATCTGTCCCCTAGCCTAGCCTCACTGGGCTCGAACCAACCAACTGGAGATCTACACCGCCTCCCATACAACGCCTCATACGGAGCCATCTGAATGCTCGACTGATAAC